>NC_056729.1:695712511-695757511 GCF_019279795.1 Protopterus annectens | reverse complement strand
TGCCACAGGCATATATGGAACAATAGCAGCCCTGACAATGGCATGCAAGTGAATAGTCCGTAACAGGCCAGCAATGATAGTGTCCACACAGGGAACATGGCTACAAACACATAGCACAAAGTGTGGTACAATACAATATCTGTCCCACTGGTAGGTAAGCTGCAGCCATACCTATTGAGTTGTGTGCACAGTTTGCTGTCACTGATATGGTGGGGGGGGGGGTGACAGAGATGTGTATTAAGAACTATGGTAACCTTGCTGTATGAGTGGCTCAGACCTGTTTCCATCTTTATGTTTTTCAGGTAAGATGTCACATGGATGCCTCCCTGTTTATTAGTTGATGAAAATGACATAGTGCTGAACTATCTAATCCAGCACTACCCTACCCTGTTTGGCCTGGCTGCCCATGAGCAGCAGGAGTGCACCGCCCTGTGGTATGACCTAGTCCACAGGGTCAATGATGTTGGACTGCACAACCGCAGTTATGAGCAGGTCCGGCATCATTGTACTGACCTGCTTCGCAATGCCCATCGGCATGCTACTGCAATCTGGGGGGATCACCTCGCAACAGGGGGGGCCATGCCATCCATCCCCCCCAACACGTGTTGTGGAGCTCCTCGCCAGCCTTGTGGCACCTGCCCATCCGTACAGCCAACTGCCAGACACCATTGTGGAGGTGGGTGCTACCCACATACCAGCTGAGGAGTGTGCAGGTTAGGCCACAGGGCACATCAGTAGACCACTGTTGTGTATGCATCTGCATCTGTACAGGTAAGAGCATGCATATCTGACAAGTCATATTGTTTGTTGTTGCATAGTGGTAATAAACAGATGTGCATATGTGGTAGTATTGTGGACATGTACTGTTTATGTACTGTAATGCTGCACCCACCCTGTAACAATGCCACAGGTGTGGCCATTGACTGCATCTCTCACCCTCTTATGTAGGTTCCTCCGGTATACCACCAAGGCAGCAGCCTGTAGCTGGTGAGTATATTTTATGTTGATGCTTGCCAATACATCGGGCATGTAATGGCTATGGTATATTCCATGCACACATCTAACACACCTACCCAGAATGCAAGCTGTACATGTTCACGTACTATTGCTGTTAAATGCACTGCATCACAGTGGTGACCATGATGGGGTATTGGAAGGGTATTTCAGACACCTGCTAAATAACTAACATCCTGTCATTGCGGAATATGTCCACAGGGATTAACATAATGGTGTGAGACATGGCCTACAGTAAGGACGTGTGTGAAATCACCGAAATACAGTGCAACAAAAGAGTACATACCAGTAGTACAATGGCAACTGTTACAGATCTACACTATGGCATAACGTATTACTGTGGTCCACATTATTAACTGGGACTAGGCTGCAACACTTGGTGCTCAGTGTATGGGACACTGCAAACTGACACACATGTGTAAGTCTTACTTGTCAAGCATCTGCAAAAAGGCTGAAGGTGGGGAGGGGGTGTCAGCATGACACACCAGTGCACTGCAGCAGGGACCCTAAGGATGCTAAGAATAGCTGTATCTGCACACAGTCAGGATCAGGAACTGTGGCAGATGTAACCCTACCCCCACAGCAATAGTCACAGCATTGTGTGAACACCAAGGGATGTGCACATGAGTAGACCTTACAATCATGCAGATTTTGGGGACATGTGTAGGGCAGACTGAACATACACTGGCAAAGGCAGATGGCCCATGCTAGTATACCCCTGCCAGGAATAGTGTCTGCTGTTGTACACATCACAATAGGTGCAACAAACCGTCATGATAAGGGTGTGCACACATATGCACACACAGAGTGTATGCATCGTGGTCGGCATCCGCACACACAACACATTCCATAGACACTGCATCTGAATGTACAGGACATATGTCACCTATCAGGCTCATGTACTGTTAATATATGCGGTGATGTGGTCCCATGGCAGATCAGGGAAGGGTGCGTCATATCAATAAAGATGTGTACACTCCCCATAGCCACGGTATGGTCTGACAGTTGTCAGTGTAATAGTATTTGATTGGTCATACATGGTCCACTGATGTTGAGATCTGTAAACCAGACATCAGACATTCACAAATTACATCTGTCTACATATCATCCCAGGTATATGTTGCTGAAAAACATAGGGGCTGTGAGCATTAGATCTGACATAACTGACACAGTACTACACATTCAGCAATGGGTTGTACACCTGTGAGGTTTGGTGCACAGTACATGGCAGGGTGCAGAACAGGTGCACAGCAATATTGTGTACATGGGTGCAGTGGTATCCAGGGGAAGGGGCATCACCTAACTCAGCCCATGCATCACGCACATGTATACTGTTGCTAACATGGACTGACTATAGCTGCACTGCATGCTGTTGTGTATCATATGTTATGCATGTTGACAGATGGGTAATAGGAGGACTGTGTGTACTATCTTTGTGCAACCTCACCTGTGTGTGTGTGTGTGTGTGTGTGTGTGTGTGTGTGTGTGTGTGTGTGTGTGTGTGTTGGTGGGTGGTTATTTTGTCTGTAGGCTCACTCTGGTGAAGTGGAGGGAGGTTGATGCATGTATGATGTGTGTGTGTGTTTGTGTGGGTGTCCATGTATGCACATGTGTGACTGTGGGGTTGTTCATACAGCAGTACATCCCTTTGGAATCGTGTAGTACATGGACATGAATTGACACATGACACACCAGGAATACTTGTTATGCATGTAATCACAGGACAGCTGATAGTATAAATAAGGTATGTAGCATGGAACATGCATTGGGAGGGAAAATAGACACCATATATACCCTTAATATCGCATTCAGCAGAGAGGTGACCGACAACCCACATATGCAGAACTACAGATGCATTGGGGAATTACCAGACAACAACATGGAGTGCATCCATATATTACAGTTGTCACATGAGAGGTTGATTGAGTAGCATATCTGGCATGTACCGAGCAATACTTACACATGACACTCCAGTGCGTGGAATTATGGAGTGAACATAGTAGCCCATCACATATAGGGGCCATGCTCACGATGTCCAGACATACACAGGGTGAACTCTCAATGACAGCAGTGTGGCCATGTAAAACCACTCCACTCAGGTCAGGGAGGTGATGGAGTAACAGGCCTTGTGTTGTGATCACTTGTCTAGGCATTTAAAGGAATGATACGTTAATGAGTGGCATTAATGAGTGTATGTTACCAAATGTGATGTAGGATGGGGAACGCATGGGAATAAACGTGGAACTGTCTGTAAAGTCACAGACAGGTAGGTATTAAGACGGTGTGTGTGTGTGTGTGTGTGTGTGTGTGTGTGTGTGTGTGTGTGTGTGTGTGTGTGTGTATGTGTACTGTTATGCAATGCTGTACAGGTCTTAAAGTGCGTTTCTTGTTTTCCCCCACAGGTGACGAGGTGGGTTAGGGTACCTCCTGCATGCAATCTGATGTTGGTGTCCATACAGACACTGAAGATGAGGACAGTGTTGCTGAGGCACAGGTGGGGTTGTCAGGGGCCAAAACAGTGCCATCATTTGACATCCCCCTTTTAGCACCCCAACCTTGCACACAGTTTCAGTTCCTATACATACCCCATCACCACTGGCCATAACGGAGGGACAGCTGGCGGTTGGTAGCAGTGCACAGGAGAGTGTGGTATCCATGCACACTGTGCCTGGTCACAGCAAGCATAGCCGATGTCCAGCAGGGCACCACAGAGGCAGATGTCCCAGGGTGCTCATGGTAGGGCCGCTGGTCATCATGCCCCTGGCAGATGCGCTACAACTGGTACCACCAGGCGCATGTTTTAGGCTGTCATGGGGGCACAGGCACATACAGAACTGTACACCAGACAGGGCCTGAGGCTGCAGAGGGCTGCTCTCACATCTGCAAGCGGCAACTTCCATGAACTGTCTGGTGCCCTCCGTGCTTATACCGAGCTCATTGGATTGACAGTTTGGTGAGATGATGGGCCTCATCGACCATGGTTTGTCCGTGCTTGAACATGTGGTGGGAGTGCAGTGACAGCTGCATGGACGTAGGCCAGCAACACCAACAGCTGGCGGTCAATGTGGACATGCTAGGACAGCAAGGTGCTCCCGTAGTGGCAGTACAAACCCCAGCACTGCAGGGGGGGCACTGTCCACACCACACCACAGTAGGCCACGATCACGTGGTCCTGGCCAGTCCCAGGAGGGATCTGGTTTCAGAAGACATCTGTCACCATCAGGGGAGAGTAGCACATCGAGGCCTGTACCTGGACATACCCATGGATCCCCTGGCAGGCACAGTCCACATGTCTGTGGCCGGAGGCAATGAACTGCACATCCTGCCAGGTATGGTCTGCAGCTGTCCATAAACACCTGTATAGGGCAACCACATGGTAGAACTGTGTGCATGCATACCCACACACTATACAAACACACCTAGGGAAACCCCATACCTACACACATATCACCACACCCAGTTTAACTCATTACACCCCTCACCCACACACATGGTGTCAAATGTATGGCCCATCCTCAGCCTCTGGCAAAACAACACACCCTGTGCATATGATGACACTTGTGCCACATCCCTGTCATCCATAACATCAATGTAGGGACAGGCTATTTTGGTTCTGATGCACACAGTGACTGTACTACAGTGTACCAAAGTACTGCAGTGTAACATGTTGTCAGGAGTAATGTTTAATGCATACATTTCAGGTAGTGTAGCCATCCAGCAATGATACATTGCAGCTTTTAGTAACACTGTTTGACTGTGGTCTCCATAACATTATCCATTTGTGTTGTAGGTGTACATGTGTCAGCAGGAGGATGGTCTGTAGTAATACTCCACAAGAGGTATGGCACTGTGGTGACACCAAGGCCGTGACATATCTGGGGTAGAGTTGAACACGTCACATGTTTGTATAACAGTTATTGCCTGTGCCACATGGACAGGTGACCTGCTGGGACGTGTATAATCTGCAACCTGATGTAGACCCATCCACATACATGCACACTCTTACTTGGCAACACTGGGACTAGACCCCTACCTAGGTATGTAGTGCTACTGAAGTGTGTGGCTTTTATTGCACACGCCACACAGTGTTTAGGGTGAGATGTGTTCCAGGTTACATGTTGCATGCAGAACATCCCCAGACATGTACAGTATGCTAATGGGGGATGTAATGGTTGTATATGGACAATACATACTGTGACATACCATCATATACACATTAACAGACGCATAACAGGCAGACACACATCCGAGAGACCTGGGCCTATCGTTGCTAACTAACTTGACCATGTGTCCAATGTGTTGCATGTAGGCTGCACACAGCACATTTTAAGAAAAATTTTAAATTATGTAAATATTAGCAATTAGTCAGTTTTTGGCGCCTTTTTTGTATATAAACAGCTGATTTTATTTAACATGTGTTCTGATGAAGCTTGCCTGTGCAAGTGAAAGCGCTAAACCTATTTCATTAAAAGAAGTTTGGACCTTCGTTATCATTTGGAATTTATTTACTACTTGGAACTTGTTACATTCAAAGAAGATTTGTTTTTCTACCTATTGGCTGGTGTTAGCTGAATTAGTTTGCTGTGAGTGGAGGCAGTGAGCGTGTTGTGTTAAACTGCCACTTTTTTTCAAACTGGGCTGGATTGTGGTATCAGTTACCTGTATGGTTGATGGTGACACTGGTCACCATAAAGTGGTACGTGGGACATATACTGGCTGTACCTTGGTGTAATGACAGTATACACAGCACCCACATCCCCCAGTGGATATTGTATTCCCTGAAACCCAAGATGACACTCTGACATACCCACCATCACATATTGCCCACAACTGTGATACAACTCATTGTTTATCCCAACAGTGGTACTACAGGGATATGCATCTAATGCACCTGCCACAGGCATAGTAGGGTGTTGCACTGTCATGTCTGACCTATGGATGGCAGCAACAACACTATCTGTACTACGGTGTGGCAATGGGTATTGTAATAGGAGTATGTGGCCTTGGAATGCTGTACCCTACAGATATACAGACATGCACACATACACTTCCCAGAACTCAATGGGTATCCCATGTCTATTGACCCATTGCACAACACTGTTGTGCTGGTACTGCAAGGCTCGTGCAGCTGGTAGGGAGAGGAGCGTAACATGGTACATGCAATGTCCCATGCAGCAGCAGCCACAACTGACTATGGCAATGGATGTTGTGGTGGTTGTGAAGGCCCTCGTGGAATTCCCAAGTATAGGTGTACTAACACACAAACACTGCTATCCTCAATAATGAACACGTACACGTGTCAGTACTGGGGTGCATTGCTGCAGGTGGTCATAGCTGTGTACCTAGCTATTGTCCATGGAGAGATGGGGTGTGTAAGGGATGTGTGTACAGTGGTATCCTGCCACCTGCCATGTGCCAGCAAGCAATCTATCAACAGACACCACTGTGGTGACCCCTCAGGGTGAAAGTGACATGCATCAGCCAATCCTATGGGTGCCTCCTGCACATGGTCACTGAGGTGATCCAGCTGACATGTATGCAACATGTATTACAACACATCATTAGTGTCTGTGATGGAGACCTGTACCTAAGCATGTTCTGTTGACTGTGGTAGTAGTGTAGTGGAGGTACCATTGGCATGTGGAGCGTACATGGTGTTGTCTCCTATATGTGCCAGTTCTGACATGTCAGCGTCAATCAAGCATAGGTTGCCTATACATATCCCAGCTGGGTACCTGCCATCTGCACATCTGTACAGGGACTGACAGTCATCAGCTTGGCAAGTAGCTATGCAGTAGGATGAATGTGTCGACAGATGTTTGACAACAATATGTATGCCATAACTACATGTTGGAAGCCCTCACTAACATGTGCTGTACAGATGGTAGTCTACAGTTACATTCCACGTTGGATCATTATCCAGAAAGGATATATACTGTGACACAGCTCACACACCAGGGACACAACAGGGAGGTCTCTGAGTCCAGCTATGCCTGCAGGTGTGCTTGTTGTCAGTACTACATTTAGCACTCTACTTTTACCTGAGAAACCACTGTTAACAGTAGTACCATCATGATACACTACATGCCAGTGTGAGAGCACGTACCCTGGGTTACTACCCCTGTATGAAACACATTCACATGGATAACAGTTCTGTACAGGCCTCATATACTTGTGTGTCTCAGACATGACACTCACACCCCTTGCTACAGTAATGACAGTACATAGGCACATGTATTTTACATGGCATTACATACACTTATTATAGATGTCATTACCTTGCTATGTTATCAGACTAGGTGGTGAGAACTGGTTACCAGGGCTAAGCCATGCTTAGCAGGTATCAGTATTGCTCCAATATAACAGCTAAGCTGATTTGCACACTGGTAAGTGAGGCCTACACAGTGTAAGCACCCATATGTTAACCCGTAGCTTATCTGCTCAAAATTGCCTTAACCACTCTGCATCCGACAGCTCTTGTTCTGCCCAACAGAAAATAAACAGCCCTTGCAGGTCTTGAACCCAAGACCCTGTACACTATAGTCACAACAGTTGACCACTACGCCACGACCACTGTGAAGACAGCTGTTGTTTTTCCAATCTATCTGTCAATACACATTGAACAACTACCTTTATTTCAACAATTGTGTAGTACTTGTTAGTGATATTACTGTTGCATCACATATGTTGTTATATCATAATGTACACATATCAGATACATACGGTGAGATACATCTGGGAAGGTAAAAATAACCGTGATGTTTACACAAGACAGGAATATGGATATATACATATGTTGATAGATGTCTACATGTGTCTGTCTACACATCTGTATAGTGCATCATATATATGGCCATGTGTAGATCTCTTTGTGTATATATCTCTATATATATATATATATATATATATATATATATATATAGATATACAAAACTGGAGCGCCTTCTGTGTGGAGTCTGCATATCCTCCACACGGTCGAGTGGTGTTTGAAAGACATGCATAGGGCATGCCTTCATTGAAGGTTGGGTGTCGAGCTGGCACCTCGGCACCATAAAAATCTACTACCAATCATTAGCAGACCAGAGTTGCGCTGTGGCGACCCCTAACCAGGAAAAGCTGAAAGAAGAACAAGAACATATATATATATATATATATATATATATATATATATATATATATATATGTATATATATATATATATATATATATGTATGTATATATATAGATATATATGTATGCACATCCTATGTGTACAGATATACCTATTTATAAATGTAGATAACTATAACTATATGTGCATACATAACTATTCAGCTATACCTATTACTGTCGATATATATGCAGATATCCATAAGTATATGTGCATATGTATCTATATCTGTACATGTGTAGACATATATTGCTGTGTATATGTATACATTTGAGTGTTTATGTATATATATATATATATATATATATATATATAGGCGACCCCTAACCAGGAAAAGCTGAAAGAAGAACAAGAACATATATCTATATATATATATATATATATATATATATATATATATATATATATAAAAATATATATGTATATATATAGATATATATGTATGCACATCCTGTGTACACATATATACTATATATAAAAATATATAACATATGTGTGCATACATAACTATTCAATATACCTATTACTGTTATATATATATGCATATATCATAAGTATATGTGCATATGTATCTATATCTGTACATGTGTAGACATATATTGCTGTGTATATGTATACATTTGAGTGTTTATGTATATATATATATATATATATATATATATATATATATATATATATCTCCATCTATGTATGTCGATATGTATATGTGTATATATCTATATAGCTATATGAATAAATATATATATACCTATATGTTCACCATATGTCCAGAACATGGAGCAGAGTCCTACCTCAGCCACAGTAGTTCCAAACTCTTAGTGCAAGGGGATGTCATGTATGTATTGCAGGTATATATGTAGACTGTTGCTACTGTAACAGGGGTTGTCTTAACAGACATGCTGTGTGTGTGGGAGGTCACATCTGCTTTTAACATGTGTGCCACTGGCTACTAACAGACATTCTAAGGACATCACAGTACAGTACCACTGCTAACACAGTAATGATCCTGTGCACTACAGCAGAGATCAATATACGTGGACAGTCTGGCACTCTGTGGTCAGTCCAGAGGTGTAGATATATCCCCTTCATGCGAGACATGTGGACGACGCTTCCCAATGTGGATGTTAATAGCCATGTACATGGGTATATCACGTAAATACTGGACTACATAGGCCCACACAGTTCCTGCATGCACATGCCAGTCTGTCCCAACACAACACCTGGTGGTACAATGGCCACATACTACCCAGTAGTTAGTGACATACATCTGTACAGAATCCCACTGCTTTGTCAGAAATACACAAAAGTTATGGTGGCCTGGCAGCGGTATGTCTTGCAAATAACTGGACATATCAGGACACTTGGCTGCTAGGCATGTGACAAAACACTGCGCAAACTAGAGGCTGACTGCCACAACACTGGACTACATTTTGTATGGGGGACTACACATGTATCTGCAATTACAGTGGGCTCTACATGCATGTCACAGCACAGAGTAACAGACACCTGTGTGAAAGTGCATACCCACAACTAATGTAAACACGGCCACAGCCACATATGGTACATACGCTTATTACGACACTATATGGACTGTTTGATAAACACCATCCTCATATGTGCCACTCACACACTGACCCTACATACACTGGGTCATGGCACTGTGTGGTCTGATGGCTGTCTGTGGTATGGCTCACATTAAAGGTTTTTTCTTTATTTTATTCCATATTGGTGTGACAGTATTTATTTTTTGCCGGCTTTTATGGTTTCTTACTGTGCCTGTTTTTACCTTCTTCCTGTCTGCCCCAAATCTCCCTCACCAGATTGTCTTCTGCTTTTCTACACATGTGCCCATACCATCGTAATCTGTTTTCTTTGATCTTTTCTGCAGTTGAAGCTACTTTGGCTTCTGCTCTTATGTCCTCATTTCTTCGCCTGTCCCACAGTGTGCATCCTACCACCTTTCTCAAGCACTTCATTTCCATCACCTCTAGCTTCTTCAACTGTTCTGCCTTTACTGCCCAGGTTTCAGTACCATACAGTAGTACTGGTCGCACCACTGTCTTGTACACCTTACTTTTCAGCTTCTTTGGCATTCTTCTGTCATATCCTACACCTGATACTCTATGCCAGTTGGCTGCAGCCCCTCTGATTCTAGCTTTGACCTCTTCATTCAGACTACCCTTCTCCTCAACCTCCCCTCCCAGATACTTGAAGCTGTTTACCTGTTCCACTATCTTCCCATCTATCTCTATTCTCAGCTTCTTCTGATTTCCCCAATCTACTGCCATTACCACTGTCTTATCTGTGCTTAGTTATATCCCATGTGGCTTCAGATTTGCATTCCATTCTCCTATCCTTTGCTGAAGTTCTAGATCAGAGTCTGCCTGTACTGCCACATCATCTGCATACAGCAGCTTTGTTGCTCTGACCCCTCCAACCTGTTTGCTGATGTAGTCCATTACCAGTATGAACAGCAGTGGGCTCAGAGCTGAACCCTGGTATACACCCACTCCCACTTGGAACACCTCAGTGAGGCCAGACACTGTTCGTACTTGGGTCACTGGGTCCTTGTACATAGCCTGTACTAATTCTACCAATGTTTCTGGGACTTCAAACCACCGCAGTACTGCCCAGATCAGCTTTCTTGGGACCTTGTCATATGCTTTCTCCAAGTCTAGGAAAGCTCAGTCTGACTCTCTCCTCTTCTCTAGTTTCTTCTCAAGTATCTGTCTCAATGCAAACATTGGGTCAATTGTGCTGCATCCTGATCTGAATCTGAACTGTTCATCTCCCATCTTACATTCTACTATTCTGCGTATCCATTTATCAATCACCCTCTCCAGAACTTTAATGCAATGTGGTAGGAGTTTGATGCCTCTGTACTGTCCACAGTTGTGGATGTCCCCTTTGTTCTTGTACACTGGCATGAGTATGCTTATTCTCCAGTCATCTGGAATACGCCTTTCTCTCCACACTGCCATTAGTACCCTCAGGTGCCATTTCTCCCCTAGCTCACCCAGCATCTTTTTCATATCTGCTGTGACCTCATTTGAGCCTGTTGCTTTCCCTGACTTCATTTTCCTTAGTGCTGCTCTAACTTCTTCTAAGCTGGGCTCCTCTTCATCTCTCATTGTAGGCTGTTTCTGGGGCAGTACCGCTTCTGTGGGGTTTTCTTCATTCAGAAGCTGCTGGAAATACTCCTTCCATCTGCCTTTGATGTCCTGTGGGCTGGTAAGCAGGTTGTTGCTGGAATCCCTTATGAAGGTTGTCTGACTATCTTCTTTATCTTTCTATCTTTGCCTTGCAACCTGGTATAGTTTCTTTGTGGCCCTTACTGAGTGACTTTCCAGAAGCTGATAGAGTGCCTCTGATGCCCTATTCTTTGCTATTGCAACTTCTTTCTTAGTTTCTTTGTTAGTCAACCAGTAGCCCTTCCTAGCTTGGTCAGTCTTTTCAATCTCCCACTTCTTCCTGCACTCCTTCTTTCTTTTGATTACTTCCTGCACTTCTGCATTCCAACACCAGCTTTCCTTATGTACCTTATTTCCATACCTGGCTCGGCCATATATCTTTTCTGTAGTCCTAACACATGCTGTTTTTAGGCGCTGCCACTCTTCTTCAACTCCACATATTTCCTCCTCTTCTTGGGGTGCTAGAGCCCTGAGTAATTCCTTGAACTGCTGTACTTTCTCTCCAGTCAACTTCCAGGTTTTCAGCCTGGTCTCTGTTGACCTTAGAGCCTTCTCTGACCACTGCTTGCAGCTGATTGTGGCAACAACTGGTTTATGTTGTGAACTCACTGTTTCACTGGGGATGACTTTGCAATCATGGATTCTACCCCAGTGCCTTTTCCTTACTAGGAGGAAGTCTACCTGAGTTGCATGTTGGCTACTCTTGTATGTGATCTTGTGACTGTCTCTCTTTCTGAACCATGTGTTGGCTTACTATCAAGCCATTTGCCAGACAGAAGTCTAGAATGGTTTCTCCTTCGTTATTCCTATTGCTCCACCCATGTGGACCCAGGCAGTTCTCATATCCAGTCTGTCTGTCCCGATATGTGCATTTAAGTCACCCATTATCAACACCATATCATGTTGTCCTGCTTTATCTAGTAGGTCCTGCAACTGCTGTCTGAATGCACTCTTTTCCTCACTATCACAACTCTGCTGTGGGGCATAGGCTGAGATTATGAATACTGTCCTATCATTACACTGGAGTCTGACTGCCATGAGTCTGTCATTAATTCTGATGATATCCCTCACTGACTTCTGAAGCCTCTGTCTCACCACAATTCCTACACCATTTCTAGCCTGTTCACCACCTGAGTAGTAGAGTCTGGATCCCAAGCCAAGTGGCTTTGTTGCACTGCCCTTCCATCTCATCTCTTGGATACATAGGATGTCCAGCCTCCTCCATATCATCATGTCATCCACTTCTAAGCTGCGTCCTGTCGGTGAACCTACATTAAGCGTAGCAATTCTCAGTTCATGTTTGGCAGGTTGGTTGGTTTTATGTCCAGCTTTCACTCACACACACACACACACACACACACACACACACACACACACACACACACACACACACACAAACTTGCCATGTCTGGGATTAGAACTCCTACTTAACTAGTTTATCACACTACAGCATTATGCAGTTATAGGAAGCGACAGAGATTACTGGGCTACTCCTTTCCCAAAGGTGTATTTCAAAATGAATGACATCAGCAGCCTTGCCAAAGTAAGCCATTTGTAATGTAGTGAGTGTGACTAGCCTAAAAAGCTTTGCTCCCTACACACACACACACACACACACACACACACACACACACACACAAACACACACACACAGTTGACATGTCTGGGATTAGAACTCCTACCTAAATAGTTTATCACACTACAGGATTATGAAGTTATAGGATGCGCCACAGAGATTACTGGGCTACTCCTTTTCCAAAGGTGTATTTAACAGTAAATGACATCAGCAGGCTTGCCAAAATAGGGCATCTGAATTGTAGTGAGTGTGACCAGCCTAAAAAGCATTGCTCCCTACACAAAGAAACATACAAACATCCACACTTGGCATGTGTGGGAATAGAACCCCCTACCAAAGTACTATATCGCACTACAGCATTATGCTGTTACAGGATGCACCATGGAGAGTACTGGGCTACACCTTTCCCAAAGGTATATTTCAAACTGAATGACATCAGCAGCTTTGACAAAGTAGGCCATTTGTAATGTAGTGAGTGTGACTAGCCTAAGAAGCATTGCTCCCTACAGACACACACACACACACACACACACACACACACACACACACACACACACACACACACACACACACACACACACACACACCCAGCCAAGGAAACCGTGAAAAATTTCTCAAAAGCAAACGTCACACTTCTCAAAACTGAGGTGGAATCCTTCAAAGCCACCGGGCCAGTGGAAAATACTGCCCAAACTGCAGAATCCTTTTCAAACGCATTCTATGAGCACCTACAGGAATGCATGGATCGTGCTATCCCAAACAAAACCAAGACTCACTCCTCCAAAAGCAGGAGACCTGTGTGGTGGACCCCGGCCATAAATAAGCTATACAACAGGAGGAAGTTACTACATGACAGAGCAAAATCCCAAAAAGGGACGGCATCTCTGATCAGTACTAGTAAGAAACTACAATCCCTCATAAAATCATCAAAGGCCAGCTTCGAAAGAAAAATTGCCCAGGATACTAAGGATAATCACAAGGCCTTCTTTAGCTATGTCAGGAATCTGGGTGGCAACTCCCAGATATGCTCTGAGTTAGTACAAAATGGCAAAAAATACATTGAACCCACAGACATTGCCAACATCCTGTCAGACAGGTTCAGTGCAAACTTCTCCCCCCCTTCCCTCCCAAAAGAGCAAATGTTCATCCCAACAGAATGTAGCCTCCCACACATCACAGATGCACAGGTGAAGGCTGACCACTCCAAAGCAAAAAACACAGCATCAATGGGACCGGACGGTGTCCCAGGCTGCGTCTTACACGAGCTCCAAGAAGAACTGAACCCTCACATAAAGTCACTGTTCAAAATCAGCCTTACGACAGGATAAGTACCCAAAGAATGGCATCCAGCAACAGTGGTCCTGCTCCACAAAGGTGGTTCCACAACAGACCCCGGGAACTATCGCCCTATAAGTTTGACTAGGCTGGTCTGCAAAGCTATGGAGTGTATCATCATGGAACTCATAAACAAAGACATTGGGAACCTCCAGACACTGGACCATACCCAATTCGGCTTTGTTAAGGGAAGATCCTGCCTCTTAAACCTAGCTGACTTCTTTGAAACTGTTACCAAGGCCATAGATGAGGGGAAGGTAGTTCACACAGCCTACCTGGACCTCGCAAAAGCCTTCGACACAATACCCTACTCGGGCATCATAAATAAACTTACCAGCTTAAATATCAACCCCTATGTCACAAGATGCGTTGCAAACTGGCTCAGGGACAGAACCCACATAGTCAGAATTGCAGGTGCCATGTCAGACTCTAAACCAGTTACAAGTGGTGTCCCACAAGGCTCAGTCCTGGGACCTCTCTTGTTTGGTATATACTTCTCTGAGGTACAGGTTAACACAGGAGGATTACGGATGACCAAGTTCGCAGATGACTGCACTGGGAGCCATAATCGACCCTCCGGCTGACACAAGCATCCTCCAAAAGGGTCTCACAGAGACGGATACTTGGTGCCAGAGCCACGGCCTCAAGCTAAATGCAAAAAAGTGCATAGTCATCCCCTTTGGGAAAAACAAAGTGCCCACAAATTACCACATAGGAGGTAATCCATTAAGTACGGAAGAAGTAATTAGGGATTTGGGGACCCAAGTAGACAGTAATCTCTCCTTTGACAATCATGTTGCCAAAGTGGTTAGAAAGACCTTCTATATAGCCCACCTTATCACGAAAGGGTTCACATCTAGATCTAGAGAGGTCATTGTGCCCCTCTACTCATCACTCATCAGGCCCATAATTGAATACAATGCCCCATTTGGGATGTACCTTATGCAACACCTGCAACTGGAGAGACCCCAAAAGTACCTCACCAGGAGGATCACGAGCCTCAAACAGATGCCCTATGCAGTTCGACTAAAGAAACTCCAGCTCTACCCAGTTGCTTACCGCCTACTCAGAGGCGATCTATGCCTGACGTACAAAGCCATGTCTAACCCAGAATAAATGGACATGCTTCTCCTCAGGAAATCCAAATCCCTTAGAGCTACATGCTCCAGGGACTTAAAACCTCAGCACAGCAATAAACAGGACATGCTGGAGGGACAGATTCATATCCCAGAGGCCCCCCTCACTCTGGAACAAAATCCCAATTCATGTTAGGCAGAGCCCCTCACTGACCCTCTTCAAGAAAAATCTTGACGAGTGGATGGGAGATCGTATGTTTACCCCTGGGATTTCTTCTGTGTCCCTGCTAGACAGAGGCACAGTAAACTAACCTTAAAGGGCTATCCTCTGTGACCTACTATACAGAGACACAGTTAACTAATCTAAAAGGGTGGCGAAAGACAAACACACTCTGGCTAGGCTTATGAATGCCCTAGGGCAGATAGCCTAGTATCTACCTATGAACCTATGAACACACACACACACACACACAGAGTTGCCTTGTCTGGGGTTAGACCTCCTACCTAACTAGTTTATCACACTACAGCATTACGCAGTTATAAGATGCACCACATAGATTACTGGGCTACTCCATTCACAAAGCTGTATTTCAAACTGAATGACATCAGCAGCCTTGCCAAAGTAGGCCATTTGTAATGTAGTGAGTGTGACTAGTTTAAAAAGCATTGCTCCCTACATAGACAGACACACACACACACACACACACACACACACACACACACACACACACACACACACACACACACACACACACAGTTTCCATGTCTGGGATTAGATTGCCTACCTAATTAGTTTATCACACTACCAAATTTCGCAGTTAAAGGATGCACCACGGAGATTACGGGGCTGCTCCTTTCCCAAAGCTTTATTTCAAACTGAATGACATCAGCAGCTTTGCCAAACTAGGCCATCTGTAATGTAGTGAGTGTGACTAGCCTAAAAAGCATTGCTCCCTGCACAGACAGAGACACATACACAAACACCCCCCACACAGACAGACATATACACACAGTTGCCATGTCTGGGATTAGAACTCCTACCTAACTAGTTTATCACACTACAGCATGTATTTCAAACTGAATGACATCAGCAGCCTTGCCAAAGTAGGCCATTTGTAATGTAGTGAGTGTGACTAGCTTAAAAAGCATTGCTCCCTACACACACACACACACACACACACACACACACACACACACACACACACACACACACACACAGTTGACTTGTCTGGTATTAGAACTCCTACCTAACTAGTTTATCACACTACAGCATTAAGTAGTTATAGGATGCACCATGGAGATTACTGGGCTACTCCTTACCCAAAGGTGTATTTCAAACTGAATTACATCAGCAGGCTTATCATAGTAGAGCTATGGGGAGGGCAGTGTGTGTGCATGGGCCATAATTCATCTAGAGGTGGACACACCACACTCAGGCACACACAGGTTTATATTCCGCAGGTAATTGTACACAACTTTTAGATGACAACTGCCTTGTACAGTCATGTTGCACAACTAGAACTTGTACCACAGAGTCTTTAATGATGAGTGATACCATGGCTAATTTCTACAGTAAGTGACATTTAGACATGTGGTTGTAGCCATTTGGCTGTGTGCTGGGTGGGAAAGGCATCATGATGGAAGGCTCTTTGTCACTGTCACGCTTCCACACATCTATGTATGTGTACGTTTGGCATATTATAGTGTGTTGTCTTTGGATATATGTGTGTATGCCTATCCAATGTGTGCAAAGCATGACTGGTGCATACTGAGGAATGTATGCACTAACATCTGCAACTGTCAGATATGTATGGTCCACTGTTGTTGGTAGACATGGGCTTCATTTGTTTAAGTGTGTGAGCATGCCCAGTATGACCTTTCAGTATGTTGTCTGACACTGCCTGCAAGTGCGTGAGCATGCCCTGTATGCCCTTCTGGATTGCAAGTGTGTATCCATTCCAGGTAGTTTGTACTCCAGTGCAGACCTTTGTGTTCTACACCTACAGCTAGCAAACCTACTGCTGTTTTCCCTTCCAAAAACCCAGGGAGTGGCACACACACATGCTTAGGCAATGTAAAGAGTGCTAGGCAGCCTCAGACACACCCTCTTGCTTAGCTCTGCTATGCTAAGGGTAAACCCGAGCCAGAGGGCTCCAATCCACTTACAGTATGTATGACACACACACCCTCAAGATGTCAACTAAGTCCTAGACTTGCATCAAACTATTCCCGCTCTTACACTGTTGGGTGCTAACTAGCATGCAGGGGAAATCTGGGATTCAGTATCATTCCCCTCATTTGCATAAGATTGCCTGGTGATGCATAGTTACAGGTCCCACACTGAGCCTCCCCCCTTAGCAACCACTATTCACTGACCATGTTGTCTTCTGCCTGCCATCGAGTATAATGGCAAAATAGTGATTTTGGTTAGAATGCTTATTTTAGGGGTTTTTTTTATTTTTCGCCCGATCCCATTTGCACGCCACTGAACTATGCTTAAACAGCCGAGATTGGCTAAAAATAAATAAATAAATAAATAAAAGTTAATTTTTTTTTTTATTTTTGCAACTGTTATCCATGCCAATGGCCAAATGCTTTCTACATAATATCCACCTTTTATTTGTAGCTGTCATGGCTCAGTTTTGTAGTTTGCAGAAATGTACTTGGTTACTAACAGAGTACATTTCTGCAGATTACACTAGTCCTGCACAGCCGGCTTTCACCTTCCTGGATTGTAAATTCACCTTATTTGCATGGATTTCACCTGCAAATGGGGTAATTTGCATACAGGAGCCGAGTCCGTGCAGGACTAGTGCAGGAGCGCTCGTGCATGTCCCTACAGCTTATTCCTGGCTCGCACGGCAGACATAGTGCCTGCTGGAGCTCCTGCACTAGTCCTGCACACCGTGCAGGGCTTGCTGAATCTGGGGGGGGGGATGTCTGTGTAGCACAGTGTTCCTTGACAGTGCAGTGCAGTTTTCTTCTACCTATGTGTATCTCTCCACATCAACATAAACATCCTTTTCTACTCATAAAAAATGTGGTGCAGATTCAGTCAATAACAGCAGTGCCTGACAGCCACAGTAATCATATTAGGATTTTTTCCTGTGTGATATCTGTTATAGCAGTGCAAGCTCTATTTTCAACACACAGATAAATCATTAAAGCTGAATAATATTCTTACTAGCAGAAAGTATGTCTATTAACATGTAGTTCTGTTATTATTTCTTCAGTAAAATTCTCTCTGTCCCAATACAAGCATTCCCTTGTGGTCACAAATAATACAAACTTTAAGTTACAAAAGCAATCTCTTTGTTGCACAGTGTTCTCAGACATGAAGAACAGTTATTTTTTAAATGTGGAACTGAATTCTGTATATAGGCTCAAGCCTCCCCTTTTTCACTCATAAATGTTGGCAGAGGCATAGTTAGCTGTATCTGCATCCGATGACGTCTTCCAGTTTGGTGGTCCTTCAAAGAAACAAAAGAAAGGCTCTTCTACACTTGCAGATGGGGGTGAAAGCTTTTGTTGGAAATGAAGAGCAAGTGGCAAAAAAAAAGAGCTCTTTCCTTACTTTAAACTGCAGCAAGCAGTCTGCTACAATTTATACCACACACTCAGTAAATTTTGTCTTGGATGTAATATCAGCATTTAGGAACCAGTATGCACTGGAAAACATAAACAAACACTTGGCACCCAGGGAAGCTGCCCCCTTCTCCCAACCCTAGCTATGCTACTTAAAGATGGTTTAAATTCATTAAAGAAATGTCTCATCTCCATAATGTGCTGAAATAAAGAAACTCTGCTATGATGTTTTTTTTTTTTCCTGTGTGAAACTCCCTAGAACAATATAAGCTCCTTCTTTCAATCAAAAATACATTTCTAAAGGTTCACTTGCAGTGTTCTAACAAATAAGGTACAGCTGCCACAGTGTGGTTCTATTTAACTGTATGTGTGCATCTCAACAAAATCTCCCTTTCCCATCCACCAATAAAGATAAACTTTAATCAGCAACAGCAAAGTCTTTGTGGAACACAGTTCTAATACAATATAGTGTAATTATCCTTCTCTTTTCGCATTTCCTATATCAAACCAAGCCATACTTTTGTATTCATAGTAACTGATGCAAATTCATTCAGCAACCTATGACTGAAAAAGTGTTCTGAAGGACTGTAATCCTGCTAGGATGTCTTTTTTACTTCCTTACACACACACACACACACACACACACACACACACGCACGCACGCACACATATATATATATATATATATATATATATATATATATATATATATATATATATATATATATATATATATATGAGAGTATGGCAGACATTTCAACTTTCAAAAGTTTGAATGATAAAACAAAGATAAATCACAATAGTTCGAATCACGAAGAATCGAAGAAAAACAAACTAATTTCTGCAGTGGGTCAAGCCCCCTGCACTACCCACACCGACTACTAATTATATATACCAGTTCTGAGAATGCACTACAGTCAGAAAAGGGAAAATTCCCTGACCCCCGACTGTATAGTGATCATGTGCACTTAAAATGCAGCAAAGTTCGAAAAGCTCAGTTTTGAACTCTGCAGCAGACAATGCAAGCACTAAAACTCTGAGAGTTCAAGAGTTTGAGTGGAATACATATATTTATACAATCCCATTTGCAGAATTACTGTATGTCTGCCACTTATTCTTAGGCAGTACAGTCAGGTTTCAAGCTAATACTCCCAAGTTTCTTCTATATACAGATGAATAAATTTTCTAATCCAGCCTACAAAAAAATACCAACATTCCTGCATCTCCAAAAAGCTCTTACTATGCTCTATGTGCATGAATGGCTAAACCTGAGTTAACTCTCAATATCTATCTCAATGCTAAATTCATGCTCCTAGGTGCATATTTATGTGTGTGTGTGTGTGTGTGTGTGTGTGTATATATATATATCTACACACACACACACACACACACACACACACACACACACACACACACACAAAGTGGATATAAAAAGTTTACACACCCCTGTTAAAATGCCAGGTTTTGTGATATAAAAAAAATGAGACCACAATAAATAATTTCAAAACTTTTCCCCCTTTAATGTGACCTATAACCTGTACAATTCAATTGAAAAACAAATCTGTTGGAGAAAAAATATACAAACTAAAAAAAACATACAATACACTGGTTGCTTAAGTGTGCACACCCTTAAACTAATACTTGGTTATGTGTGCACACGTTTAAACTAATACTCTGCTGAAGCACCTTTTGATATAATTACATCATTCAGTCTTCTTGAACAGGAGTCTATCAGCACGGCACATCTTGACTTGGCAATATTTGCCCACTCTTCCTTTCAAAAGCGCACCAAATTTGTCAGAATGCAAGGGGATCTCTTGTGCACAGCCCTCTTCAGATCACTCCAAAGATTTTCTAATGGATTTACGTCTGCGCTCTGGCTGGGCCACTCCAAAACTTTAATTTTCTTCTGGTGAAGCCATTCTTTTACTGATTTGGATATATGCTTGGGGTCATTGTCGTGTTAAAAGGTGAAATTCCTCTACATCTTCATATTTTTAGCAGATGCATGAAGGTTTTGGGCCAAAAGTGACAGGTATTTGGAACTGTTCATAATTCGCTCTTATACAACAGTATGTGTTTTATTACTCTCATATTTTATTTAGGAATATGATGTCGTGGAAGCATGTATTTTTAAATTTTAATTGAACATCAGGTGGTATTTTGGGCGTTTTTTTAACTATTTAAAGTGTGGTCATTGAGTTGCTATTTGTTCTGAGGAAATCTATGTTGGATAGATGAAAGCGCTCAACAGTGTTTGTATCGTACAATAAACTAGATTTTGCAATATCGTGGATTGTGGCCTTTGTTCTGGGGAATATTTTCTGGTTTGTTTGATTTTTCTTCTGTTTATATATTAGTAGTAAGCTAACTGCCCTTGCGAGCCATTTTAAGCCTAGCCAGTTATCCCTTGTGAGACCCAAACCCTGCACCTTGTGTTTGTAAGGCAAGCACCTTAACCATTAGGCCACCCTCCAAACCCAGTTAATGGACATTGTTTCCAGGTGCAGGGTTTCCTTCAGTTCTGCAGTGCTGTGGCATATCTTTCCTTGAGGCCACTCAGGAGTTGTATAGCTGGGGACTCTAACCCAACCATGAGGATGAATGAAAGGGACAACATCAGAATTATAAGTTATGTAGTCACCATAACTTAGTATCTGAGTTGTCTTCTTGCATTCCTCCTCACCTTCCCTCCCAGCCAACCCCCTACCCAATGCTCTAGAAGACCTGAAGAGAAGCTTTTAGGAACTTATGTTCCAGGTTTGAGCCTCTGGTTCTTGATTCACCTTTTTCTTCTATTTTTTTTCAGAACTGCATAGCTATTTGGCAGCAGAAGAAAATTGTTATATACAAAGAATCGAAGAAAAACAAACTACTTTTTGCAGTGGGTCAAGTCCCCTGCACTACCCACACCGACTACTAATTACATATATCAGTTCAGAGAATGCACTACATACAGAAAAGGGAAAATTCCCTGATCCCCACTGTCTAGTGATCATGTGCACTTAAAATGCAGCGAAGTTTGAAAGGCTCAATTTTGAACTCTGCAGCAGACAATGCAAGCACTAAAACTCTGAGAGTTCAAGAGTTTGAGTGGAACACATATATTTATACAATGACAGCTGCAGAATTACTGTATGTCTGCCACTTATTCTTAGGCATTATAGTCAGGTTTCAAGCAAATACTCCCAAGTTTCTTCTATATACAGATGAATAAGTTTTCTAATCCAGCCTACAAAAAATACCAACATTCCTGCATCTCCAAAAAGCTCTTACCATGCTCTATGTGCATGAATGGCTACTAAACTTGAGCTAACTCTCAATATCTCAAATGCTAAATTCATGCTCCCAGGTGCATATTTATGTGAGTGTGTATGTGTGTGTATATATATATATATATATATATATATATATATATATATATATATATATATATATATATACACATACATACACACACACACACACACACACACACACACACACACACACACACACACACACACACAAAGTGGATATAAAAATTTTACACACCCCTGTTAAAATGCCAGGCTTTTGTGATATAAAAGAATGAGACCACAATAAATCATTTCAAAACTTTTCCCACCTTTAATGGGACCTATAACCTGTACAATTCAATTGAAAAACAAATCTGTTGGAGAAAAAATATACAAACTAAAAAACGTGCAATACACTGGTTGCTAAACTGTGCACACCCTTAAACTAATACTTTGCTGAAGCACCTTTTGATATAATTACAGCGTTCAGTCTTCTTGAATAGGAGTCTATCAGCACGGCACATCTTGACTTGGCAATATTTGCCCACTCTTCCTTTCTAAAGCGCTCCAAATTTGTCAGACTGTGAGGGGAACTCTTGTGCACAGCCCTCTTCAGATCACCCCACAGATTTTTCTAACGGAGTTAGGTCTGAGCTCTGGCTGGGCCACTCCAAAACTTTAATTTTCTTCTGGTGAAGCCATTCTTTTACTGATTTGGATGTATGCTTGGGGTCATTGTCATGTTGAAAGGTGAAATTCATCTTCATCTTTCTAGCAGATGCATGAAGGTTTTGGGCCAAAAGTGACTGGTATTTGGAACTGTTCATAATTCGCTCCACCTTGATTAAAGCTCCAGTTCCAGCTGAAGAAAAGCAACCCCAAAGCATGATACTGCCACCACCATGCTTCACCATGGAGATGGTGTTTTTTTGGAGATGGAAAGTGTTTTTGCACCAAACATACCTTCTGGAATTGTCGCCAAAAGTTCAACCTTGGTCTCATCAGACCATAACATTTTCCCACATGGTTTTGGAAGACTCGATGTATTGTTTTGCAAATTTTAGCAGGACCTGGATTTTTTTTGTGTAAGAAAAGGCTTTCGTCTTGCAACCCTATCCCACAGTCCAGACATATGGAGAATACAGGAAATTGTTGTCACATGTAGTACATAACCAGTACTTGCCAGAAATTCCTGCAGCTCCTTCAGTATTGCTGTAGGTGTCTTGGCAGCCTCCCTGACCAGTTTTTGTTTTCTTTTTATCAATTCTGGAGGGATGTCCAGTTCTTTGCAACGTCACAGTTGCCCCATATTTTCTCCACTTTTCGATGACTGTCTTCACTGTGTTCCATGGTATAGCCGATACTGTGGAAATTTGTGTGTGTGTGTGTGTGCATATATATATATATATATATATATATATATATATATATAAATATATATATATATATATATATATATACACACACACACACACACACACACACACAAAAAATATACAATGGAACACAGTGAAGACAGTCATCGAAAAGTGGAGAAAACATGGGACAACAGTGACGTTGCAAAGAACACACACATACATACACACACACACATACATGTATATATATATATATATATATATATATATATATATATATATATATATATATATTAAAGAAAACACTTGTGAACAAAATAAAATAAAAACAGCTTGGAAAAGAAATAAAATTGCAAGAACCTATAGTTTATTTAGTGCTTTCGTTCTCATTATTTATTTCAGAAATGTTTCCTTTAATTTTTACTATTTTTCTCAGAGTTTAACGATTATTTTAGCATAGATACACACAAACACACACACCCACACACAAACACACATTTATATATATATATAGACACCCAAACACGCACATATATACATATACATATATACACACATACATACTCATTCCCCAAGTGGAGCTCGATGGTACAGACTTTATAAAGTTAATATTCTTCTGATCAACCTTGAGGTCAAATATATTACTGCCATCACTTTCAAATTACTAAATCTAAATTACAACCCAACTTTAGCAAAAAAAAAAAAAAAAAATACTGTCCTTGTCAGTGTCTCTCAATCCACTGTAGCAATCCCACTTCAAAATTGAACTTGTAGATACGTCATCTTTCAAACGTCAGCTCCAAAACTATAATTCCACAGGATCACTGGATACATTTAAACTCCCATCATCATAATTCAAAATGGTTTTAAGTCACAGCTGCTAAGCTGAGCTGCCTACAATAAATACAGCACAACCAACTCATACACTTGTATCAACCCACAGATGTTTTATTATCTCACTAACTCCAGAACTTTGCCATACCTAAATCAAAATTACCCCCCACAAATGGTCCATACTTTACGCAGTGCCAGCAACTATTGCCTCATAACACTATTCACTAAAGAAAAACCTGATTAACCTTCCCTTATTTACTAGGTTCTGTTTACCTGCTAATCTCTCAGTACTAACTCCAATCTTCCTTTATAATATATACAACTTTAGACTTGCTACATTTAACTGACCTGTCCTGTTGACATTTTCTTAATTTTAGATTTTTATTTAGTTTCTTTATTTACCTAACCTTGTCTTGTTGAGATTTTCTTTGTATATGGGATAAGTTTGTTAGATAGTTATGTAACTGAGCTTCCACCCTTTGTTAATGTACTGTACTAGCATTTTTTTGTTACTAAATTCTCCCCAGGCCTCTACTGAAAATGGACATATATCCAGTTAGACTAGCCCAGTCAACAAATGTAAAATAAATAAAAATAAATAAATAAATAATAAAAATTCCTTCAAAGCATAACTTCCACTACTGCTTAAAACTTATTTCACATTTACCTAACCTCTTTAATTACTGACAGATTCTAGATTGTGATTTTATCCAGTTAAACTTTCTGATACATTGCTACTATTTTTTCTTATACAAACTGAGTGTCTGATGCAAAACGTCTCCCACTCTTTAATGTATGCATGCTTTAACATATTTCTGATTTAATTTCATTACATATCAAGGTTATGACTGAAAATGGATCCTTTTGGCCCAGTCTATCTACCTCAATGAATCAACCAACAAGGCAGTAAATGAACAACTTGAACATCCCCTGGATAACAGCTGCAGCAATGCCTTTTCACACCTTGGAAATACAATCCAAGTTTTTTTCAACAACCTTGCTGAAAGCGTTTACCACACATCAGACTACTAATTCCGAAATACATGACACTGGTATCCCTCATAAAAAGCCACATTTGCAGCAGAACGTCCAAAGGAATATACATTAATAGGACCATGCAAAGGCTTTCCAAATGTTATGTAGCACGATGCAATATATGCAGAGATTAAGTTCAAATGGCTTGCATCACAAATGCCCAAATTATCAAGAACAAAAGAGACAAACATCTGGTAAAACTTCCTAAAATCTGGCTGGTTATGTACACATAAGCTGTCTCCTTGGCTGCTTAAGATACATTTGAAGGGAGAGGAGTTTCTTATTTAGAATTCTAGCACTGTACAGTAACACATTTAGATTTTAACAACCTTACTTGCTTCTGCAGGTTGACCACCAGAATCTCTTGTTCCAGCTGATGCCCCAATTCTGATAATTCCACTTCTCTCACCCTTGCCGTAGAATCAATCATACTGAAATTATCTTCAAATCATTTTAATGCCCCCTTAAAATCCAGTGTTATCATCACCTGAGTATGAAGGTACAGTTTACAAACTGCAGTGTACAGTAATTTTACTTTTACTTTCTGTTGCATTGCCTTCTGAATTACAGGGAGAAAAGCTGTCAGTTGTTTTCTGGTTACTGAGGACAAACTCTGATGCTCTGTATGTCTCAAACTGTACAACAAATTGCTTTGGTGCATGATTAGCCCCTTGGTGTCATGCTGTTCTATGAGCTTACTCTAATTTAATTTCTGACTCTTAAAGCAAAGTCCATTCAGCTAACATCTTACGTACAAATATTTTATAGTCTTGATCTTCAAATCCTTCTGCTGTTCCACTGAAGCAAATGTTCTTGAGTTTCAGTCTGTCTTCCTTCATAACATCCAAACCTGCTTAAAGTGTCACCATCCTTAATCTTAATTGCTCCATTTATTGAAATTTGTCGAATAGTGTCTGCATGGTTGCTGAAGACATTTTCTACCTCCTGTTTATAGAAATTTGGGTGTATCTCATAAATGTTTCCAGTTTTAAGTCCATTTTACAAAATTCACCTAGGACTTCTTTCAAAGTAACTTGCTCTTGCTGTGCGTTTTACTTCAAATCTCCGCTATCCATACTTTACCCCTGCAGGGAAGAAAATCTTGCTAGGCTGCAAGTAGTTTTCTTCTTATATTTCTCACTTTATTCCTCCTCCTTGTCATATATACTCTACCAAAGTGCCCTGACATGAACCTCTTTTTCAAATTTATAGGACTCGGTGTGGGGGGGGGCTTAACCTCTTCCACTTTTATATACAGGATACAGACGGACCTAAAGCAGGAGTGCTGCTCACTCTTGATGACCCAGAATCAAAGTCATTGTGTCAGCAGTTTTGACTTCAAAAGTGCCTATCACTGCAATTTCTTGGCACTGCTCACTTTCATATTTCTGTTCAACAATATGTGGATTCTTTTCGACACAACTGTCATTCCTTTTCAACATATGTTAAAACGTCCTTTTCCAGTACAGATTCTGGAAGATTATTAAAAGTAATACAAAAAAAAAAACAAATCTTTATAGCCACACCTTCATACTAGGCTTTGATGTCCTCTGCACAAGCTTTTCTCTTCACTCACTTACTACTACACTATGTATTCACATGGGTCTCTTTTTCATGTCTATTAATATCTAATATCCGTTATTACTATAATTGATATCATTAGTACTACTGCAACACATTCTTAGGTTGTTTCTCTTTTGAGTCACATTTTATCTTGCACATGGTTTTCCACTGCACAAGTCTTTCCCCTGCTCTCACTTGCTACAACACATCATCTCCAGAGGGTCTCTTTTTCATAACTACTAGTATTTCATGTCCGTTATTACTACAGCTAACATCACTTTTACTACTGCAACACATTCCAAGATTGCTTTTTGCATTTCGTTTGACTTTCTTGAGTCTCATTTTATATTGTACGTTTTATTTTAACTTATGTGGTACTAATTTTACTTGCTCTGCGTACATCCACCGCTTTTGACAAAGTCAGGTATATTTTTTTATTAATAACCTGACTTGTTTCATCATTTCTTATACTACAAACTACTGTATCTCTTATTAACAAATCAAGCAACCTTACAAATTTATAGGTTCATAGGTTCATAGGTTCATACTAGGCTATCTGCCCAAGGGCATTTATAAGCCTAGCCCATAGTTATGTGGCTTTCGCCACCCCTTTAGTTTGAATAAAAACTATGCCTATCATTTTGCTGTGCCTCTGTCAAGCAGTGACACTGAAGTAATCCCTGGGGTATATCTGCAATCTCCCATCCATTGGTCAAGATTCCTCTTGAACAAGGCCAGAGAGGTGCTCTGCCTCACATGTACCGGGATTTTGTTCCACAGCATAGGGAGTCTCTGGGTGATGAATCTGTCCCTCCAGCACGTTCTATTTATAACAGCCTCGAGGTTTAAGTCTCCCGCCCTTGTGGTTCTGAGGCATCTACATTCTTTGCGGTGAAGCATATTCATCAAATCTGGGTTTGACATGGCCTTATATGTCAGGCACAGGTCACCTCTGAGCAAGCGGTATGAGACTGAATAGAGCTGGAGTTCTTTCAGTCGGGCAGCATAAGACATATTTTTGAGACCCTTTATCCTTTTGGTGAGGAACTTTTGGGGCCTTTCAAGCTGCAGCAGGTGTCTGGTCAGATACATTCGAGCGGGCATTGTACTCAATCATAGGTCTAATGAGTGATGAGTACAGGGGCGATGACCTCACTTGCTCTAGATGTGAATCCCTTCATGATCAGGTGGGCGATATAGCAGGTTTTCCTAACTATTTTAGCAACATGAGTGTCAAGCGAAGGCTACTGTCAACCTGGGTCCCCAGATCCCTGATGACTTTTCTGTGCTCAGTGGATTGTCACCTATATGGTAGCTAGGGGTAACCTTGTTTTGAAGGGTATGACTATGCATTTTTGGCATTTAACTTCAGGCCATGGCTCTGGCACCAGTTATCCATTTCTGTGAGGCCCTTCTGGAGGATATCTGTGTCAGATGTGTTTTAGACTATGGCGCCCAGTTTGCAGTCATCTGCAAACTTTGTCAGCCATAACCCTCCTGTGTTTGCTTGTACTTCAGAAAAGTAGATGCCGAACAAGAGTGGACCCAGGACTGAGCCCTGTGGGACACCACTTGTGACAGGCTTTGAGTCTGACATGGCTCCAGCAACTCTGACCCTGTGGGTTCTGTCACTTAGCCAGTTTAGTCTTAGTAACTGTTCTTCAGCTCAGTAATTTAAGTTTCTATAGTCTTTGAAGAACCTTATACTGTTGTGAAGAACAGATTCTTAACATAACAGATTATTTCTAGGATCACAAGAGTTCCTGAACTTCTCTTACTGCAGCTGTTTTTTTCTTCTCCTCTTTGAGAAAAGAGGATGAAACTATCTTTGCCTTCTCCAGTAATATACAGGAATGCAATACAGTTCCCTTGAGTATTCTCAGGTAGTTCACCTGCAGTGACAAATAAACTGAATTAATGATCCAAGTCTTCCCTTTTTTGTTCAAGTTCCTTGAAATAAGGAGCTTTATGGTGGCTGCTACTGAAACGTTTTTGGATGACAAATTTTACTTGTTTTATTTGCAAACTACTGAATACAAATATATTCACTTCTGCAAATGCATTCATCTACTCTGCATGATGTAATATCTGGGGATTTGTTGACATGGTGGGTTAAAACACAGCAGCACTGTGGATAAATGACTAACTTCCAAGAGTTCTTTTAAGTGAAGTGAATACACTACAAGAAAGTGTACCACACAATTAGGTTCATAAGTAGGTACTAGGCTATCTGCCCCAAGGGCATTTATAAGCCTAGCCAGAGTGTGTCAGCTTTTGCCGCCCCATTGATTAATTAACTGAGCCTCTGCCAAGAAGAACTAATGAAGTGATCCCAGGGGTGTATTTTCTGTTACCCATCCACTCGTCAAGGTTTCTCTTGAAGAGTGTTAGTGTGGGGCTCTGCCTAACGTAGTTAAGAATTTTGTTCCAAAGCATGGGGAGTCTCTGTGACAGGAATCTATCCCTCCAGCATGTTCTATTTATTGTTGTGGTGAGGTTTAGCTCACTAGGGCGAGTGGCTCGCAGTGACTTGGATTTCTTTAGGTGGAGCATGTCCATCAATTCTGAGTTGGACATGGCTTTGTAAGTCAGGCAGAGATCACCTCTGAGTAAGCGATATACCACTGAGTACAGCTGGAGTTTTTCCAGTCGGGCTGCATAGGACATATGTTTGAGGCCAGTAATTCCCTTGGTGAGGTACTTTTGTTGTCTTTCCAACTGTTAGAGGGAAATTTGTACCCACTTGCAGCTACATAGTACCCTGTGTGACACTACATTAAGAAAAACAACTCTTAAGCAGCAAAAAATTCACTGGGTAACCAGTATACATCTAAGTTCTTAACATGAGCTTAGCTTAATGTGATAACAATATTTGCAAATTACAAACAAAACCGATTGGTCCCAATCTGCATTTAAACCGTGGCCTGTATGATTACAATAACTGCTCATCAACAGCACAATTTAATCTTGTGAAAAGAAGTGTGCTAGAAAGCCAAGGTGCAGCCTACCAGCAAAATCAGTTGCATATATGTCAAGTACATCAGAAAAAAATACAACATAAAAAGCAAACTCTTCTTTAATGAGCCATAAAAACACAGAATCACCACTTCTAGCGCATCGGCTCAACAGCCTTCAAATGAAGTGATGTTGGAAGCACAAAGATTATTAATGAATAATACTGAACCTTGAAAGCTCTTGAGCCAAGGCACTGGAAGTGGTGATTCTCGGTGTTTTTTATGGTTCATTAAAGAAGAGTATGTTTTTATGTCGCATTATTTTCTGTTTATATTGGTATGCGGTGTCATTAAACATTATGTCAAGTACAGTCAGTTACACTTAACTTGCTCAATAAATTACACATATCTTCACCTATCCATTCAGTGTCATGTGAATGAATTGCTCTTTACAGGGCATTTGTTTTCAGCATGACCCAATAGAAGTATACAATGTTAATACACTAGTTAGTGTACAAATTAAATACAGTGCACTACAGGAATGGAAAAATTCACATTTTTCTATCTAAAGCAAATGCAAAGAAGTACAATCCAGAATGTATGCATAGATGGAATGCTATTAGTATGCATACACTGTCCTCTCACTTACATTGAAGTTGGTGAATGACTATTGGAATTACATAAATATTTAAAATGAGGAATATTAGACAAGAAAATATGTAAACACTGATGAATTTTTCTGGTGAGCATCAGAAGATCCCGATGTCTCTCCTGAATCACTGGGTCTGCCTACTGCACCTGCCCTTTCCCAAACCAACTTCAAATAAGAGTTGGGACTGGTGTGGAGATCAAGGCATCTTATGTCTATATAATACTTCTGCTGGAAGTGTTTTCATACCTTTTGTCCCTGCTTTGCATGTACTCTCGTAATAAATACCTCGTAGGTGTGGCATGCACTGGGTGGACTACACCAATCTGCCCCTTAATTCCGTAGGGAACAGACATCTGCATGCCAACCCACCCACCCTCAGGAAACACTGTCCAGTTGTTTCCTGGGGGAAATATAAATGCTTTATATGCTGTGTACACATAACCATCCCTCCCCTCCTCCACTCCCAAGAAGGGCATAGGTTCATAGGTAGGTACTAGGCTATTGGCCCTAGGGCATGTATAAGCCTAGCCAAAAAGGTACCCTGGCTTTTGCCACCCAAGAAAATAATTTTCCTGTGCCCTTGTCGAGCAGAGCCACAGAGGTGATCCCCGAGGTGAGTTTCCTATTTCCCATCTAATCATCAAGATTTTTCTTGAAGAGTGCTAATGAGGAGCTTTGTTTGATATAGACAGGTAGCTTGTTCCAGAGTATGAGAAGTCTCTGGGACAAGAATCTATCCCTCCAGCATGTTCTGTTTATTGTGGCAACAAGGTTTAAGTCCCTAGAGCATGGAGCTCTGAGGGATTAGGATTTCTTTAAGTGGAGCATGTCCAACAGCTCTGGGTTTGACATAGCTTTGTACGTTAGGCAGAGATTGCCTCTGACTAGGCGATATGCGACGGAGTAAAGCTGGAGTTTTTTAGACAGTCTGCATAGGGCATCTGTTTGAGGCCGGTAATCCTCTTTGTGAGGTATTTCTGCGGACCTTCCAGTTGCTGTAAATGTCTTGTGAGGTACATACCAAAAGAGGCGTTGTACTCTATAATGGGTCTAATGAGTGATGAGAAGAGGGGATCAATGACCTCTTTTTTCCTGGATGAGAAACCTTTTGTGATGAGGTGTGCCATGTAGAAGGATTTCCTGACTACTTTGGCGATGTGATTATCAAAGGAGAGACCACTGTCCACCTGTCCCAAGGTCTCTTATCACACTTTTGGTGTTAAGTAGACTACCACCTATATGGTAGCTCAAAGGTACAAACTTTTTACCAAAGGGGATGACAATGCACTTTTTGGCACTGAGCTTGAGGCCATGACTTTGATACCAGGCATCTTTCTCAGTGAGGCCCTTTTGTAGGATGTCCACATCATTAGGAGTTTCGATTATGGCTCCTAGTTTGCAGTCATCTGCAAACATCTTTAGCCAAAGACCTTCTATGTTAGCCTGTACTTCAGAAAAGTAGATAACAAGCAGGAGAGGACCCAGGACTGAACCCTGTGGTAATCCACTTGTCACTGGTCTGAAGTCAGATTTGGAGTCTGCTACTTTCACAATGTGGGTTCTGTCAGTGAGTCAGTTGGTAACCCATCTTGTGACATAGGGATTTATACCTAGTTTAGTGAGTTTATCTATAATTCCAGAGAGGGGGATGATGTCAAAATCCTTAGCGAGATCTAGATAGGCTGTGTGAATCACCCTACCCTCGTCTACAGCTTTGGTGACTGCTTCAAAGAAGTCCACCAGGTTTAGGAGACATGATTTGCCTTTTACAAATTCAAACTGGGTGGGGTCCAGAGTTTGGAGATTACCAATGTCTTTGTTTATAAGTTCCATGATGATACGTTCCCTGGCCTTACAGACCAGGCTCGTTAGGCTAATGGGGCGGTAGTACCCAGAGTCTGTAGTGGCTCCCCCTTTGTGAAGTGGGATAACCATCAATGTGTGCCATTCAGTGGGCAAAAAGCCTTTGGTGAGGCTATGATTAAACATGGTGCTTAGGTGGGATGCCAGTTCAGTCTTAGTTCGTGTAGAATGCAGCCTGGGATGTTGGCAGGTCCCATGGATGCTATGTTCTTGACTTTGGATAGTGTGGTTTTTACCTGTGCAGCCATGATTACAGGAACTCTATATTCTTCTGGTCTAGAGATGGGCCCTTTAGGGGGTGAGAAGGGGGTAAAGTTAGCACTAAACCTATCTGCCAGGATGTTGGCAATATCAGTTGGTTCTGTGCATTTAGTGCCATTGTGCTGTAACTCACAGCAGATCTGAGTTGTTGCTATTGAGATTCTTGAGATAGCTAAAGAATGCATTGTGGTTGTCTTTAGAATCAGTGGCGATTTTGTTTTCGTAACTAGCTTTGGAGGATTTTGTGAGGGATCTCAGCCTCTCACTGAGGCTGACCAGGGAGTTCCTCCAATCATGGGATTTTACTCTTTTTTTGCAGCAGTTTCTTTCTTCTGTTGTAGAGTTTGTTTATGGCAGGGGACCACCAGACTGACTTCCTTTTTTTGGAGGATAGCATCTTGGTTCTGTTAGGGATAGCACGATCCATGCACTCCTGTAAGTGCTTATAAAGTGTATTTGTGTAGGAATCAAAAGTCGTACCTCTATTGTCCGTCTGCATGGGTGTCGTGAAGTTTGCCACTTTTGCCTTAAGAAGCATGAAGCTGGCTTTGGAGAAATTTTTTATGGTGGTTTCCCTAATGGGGGTGGGGTGGGGGAGGGATGTGGATATCTAGGGTAATTAACTTGTGGTCGGATCTGACCAACGAGGAATTGACCTCTGGTGTGGAAACCGGTTGCCTATGTTGGCAATGACCAGATCTAGGATATTGCTGCCCCTGATGGGGGTGTGGATAAGATGATCCAAGGCATTGGAATTTATGAATTCCACAAAACGTTGAGCAAAAGGGATGGTACATGAGTAGCTTTCCCAGTTAATGGTGGGGTAGTTGAAATCGCCCATTATTAGGGTGTTGAATTGTACCCCAATATTTTCCAGTGTATCAAGAAATGAGGAGTGGGAATCATGGGGCATGGTGGGGGATCTGTAGCAATGAATTGCGGTCTTGCCCAGAGTTAGTTGCACTTGGATAATTTCAGATGCATTATGTTGAGCAGCTAGCCTGGAGGCGTGGATATCCTTAATGTATATGGACATGCCTCTACCTTAATGCTTTGGTCCAGGTTAGGTGGCCGAAAGGTGTGGTATGAATTATAGCCTGGCAATGCAGGGGTGCTTTCTGGAGCCTTGAACCAGGTCTCTGTCACTACACAGATGTCGATGTTCTCCATTTTAAGGAGTGCCTTGAGTGAATACATTTTGAGGTTTAGACTTCTAGCACTGAGTAGCATTACCCTCAGATTTTGCTTGCTTGTACACATTACGATGGTGAATTTGTCATTTGAACCTTGCCTAAAAAAGGCACTATAGAGGTGGCCTTAGACAGCATCCGGAATCCCAAGGGTGACAGGTGCATGCCATCTCTGGCAAAGCATTGTGGTCTGTTGATCATGTCATCCCAGGTAGACAGATACATGATCTCCTTAGAATGACACCAAAAGCTTAGCCAACTGTTGGAGTCAATCATTTTGTCCTTGTACTGTGGTATCATTCTGGGTGATGGCAGGATGCTACTCAGGGCTGGGGTCATACCTGCCTGGGCAACAAGATCAGAGAGCTCCTCCATGTCTCTTTTCATGTAGTCTAGGGAGGTATGTCTCAGGTCATTCACATTAACATGGACAATGACAGAGTCATATTTGTACTTGTTATGGAGTGACCTGAGTGTGTGCATTATGTGGTGGATCCTGGCACTTGACAGGCAGCTGACAGTAACTTTTTCATTGCTTAGCCTGGTGAGTAGAACATCAGTGTGCCTGACTATAGAGTCACCTATGACTAGAGTGTTGGGTACATTGTTATGCCTTATGGGCTGTGGTTGAGTGGCACACTGAGTTTGTGGGCTATGTGTCATTTGGGTTGTGTTGGGGGGTGGAGGTTGCTTGCATTTCTGCTTTGGAGGCCTCTGTTGCTTGAGCAGATTTTTATTGAGAGCCTCCACCAATGTAGGTGTGTGTTTTGTGTTGCTATGTGTGTGTTTTGGTGGTGTAGGTTTTGAAGGACTATGTGACGAGTGTGGTGTGGTGCAAGTGTTTACCTTCTCCTCTTGACTGTCTAGTCCAATCTTGGGTGAAAAGAGCTTTGCTTCCAGTTTGGCTATATAAGTGCATCTATCACAGGTTGTAGTGTTGGGTGGTAGGAGGAGAGGGTTGTCTGTGTACATGAGGCAATTGCTGCATTGCTCCAAAATGCCCAGATTCATCAGGTAGACAGGAGAAAACACTGGGAGCTGACCCTTAGATATGTCTGGATAGGTGCTTATTTATTAAGTACTAAAAATGGTTTTCCTCTAGACAAGTGAGGAAAGTTGAGTGCTGTAGTAATTTGTAGTTTATGTAGCACTTACAACGAGTTCTGAACAAGTGCTGAGCTCAAAGAAACAGATTTGAGTGCTAAAACTAAAAAACTATCTAGTTCTAAGGGAAAATTTGAAGAACAGACTTCATGGTACCGGGAATAGTTTAACCCTAGCTAAGCGGCGATGCATAAATTGTATTTTTTAATATAACAGTAGCAAATGAGCAAAATGATTTAAACAAATTAACCAGTTAACCAATAAAAAGCTAAAAACTGAGCACTGTTCCAGCAGTCTTCGATCAGACAAGTTCTAACTGCACACTCCTGCCACTAGAGTGCAGGGGAACCTTCTCCAAAAAAAGATGGTCTGGATTAGTGCTCAAGTTATACAAGCAAAGCTAGATTCAGCATGTCTGAATTTAGTCTATGCTACAGCAAACAAGGCGTACCAATTTCAGAAAGAAACAGTTCAAATAAGCAGGCACAATACGCCTTTAACCAGAAACTCCCAACTCAGAAGGGCAGAATCTACCTTCTCCTCCCACAAGAGTGCAGACCACACCTTAATATAAAATAACTGTCTCAAAGCCCAAGTGCTTAAACCAGAACTAATATACTTTTAGAATAACACACACTAAGCCTTCAGTCAGCAACTCCCAACTTAGAAGGATGTAAGCTACCTGTCCTGCGACAACTGTGCAGACCACAAACCTTCTTAATATAAAACAACTGGTCTGAAGCCCAAGTGCTTCAACCAAAGGCTTAGAATAACAGTTACAATTTAATTAGGCTACTAACAAGCAGTAATAAATGCAGCAGAATAAATGCAATAAGGTAGGAAGAAAGAAATACAGTAAAAGCAGATGAATAAAGTGCAATTTTTGTTATATAACAATACAAAATGAGCAAACTGATTTAAATAAATTACCCAATTAACCAGTAAAAAAGCTCAAAACTGAGCACTGTTCCAGCAGTCTTTAATCAGACAAGTTCTAACTGCACACTCCTGCCACTAGGGTGCAGGGGAACCTTCTCCAAAAAAGATGGCCTGGATTAGTGCTCAAGTTATACAAACAAAGCTAGATTCAGCATGCCTGAATCTAGTCTATGCTACAGCAAACAAGGTGCACCAATTTCAGAAAGAAACAGTTCAAATAAGCAGGCACAATAATCCTTTAACCAATTTCAGAAAGAAACAGTTCAAATAAGCAGGCACAATAATCCTTTAACCAGAAATTCCCAGCTCAGAATGGCAGTCTAGCCTCTCCTCCCACAAGAGTCAGACCACAAACCTTCTTAATGAAAAATAACTGGCCTGAAACCCAAGTGCTTAAACCAGAACTAATACACTTTTAGAATAACAGACACTGAGCCTTCAATCAGCAGTTCCCAACTTAGAAGGATGTAAGCTACCTGTCCTGCAACAACAGCACAGACCACAAACCTTCTTAATATAAAGCAACTGGTCTGAAGCCCAAGTGCTTAAACCAAAAGGCTTAGAATAACAGTTACAGTTTAATCAGGCTACTACCAAGCAGTAATAAAGGCAGCAGAATAAATACAACTGAGTACTTTTAGGAAGTGGCAAAAGCAAAATAAAGTGCATTTTTTTAGTGAAGTACAAGGAGAGAGGAAGGAGGAGCAGCAGAAAAATTCAAGGTTAAGAACCTAAGTGGGTTGGCCTTCTCAAATGTTCTCTCTGTATTAAGTAGAGTAAACACCAGACTGGGAGGAGTATCCTAGATCAAATTTACAGTAGAGGTGGGCAACTGCAAAGTCACCAACTATAACAACACTACAAGAACAGGATGGGAGGGAGGGGAAAAAACAGTTTCAGGACAGATGAGAAACATAAAACAATGCCAGAAAATATATAAAATAATTCAGTCAGGCAAAAAAATAACTCAGTCCGGCAAAATTAAGACAATGCAGAACTCTGAAAGGTTAAAATGCCAAAAAATATACTTATTATTAATCAGCAATATATTTCCAGATTGTTTGAGAATCACACTTCAGCCAGAACACCAGGAGTTTCCAACAGTGTATGCCTGTCCATCTTCCCTTGCCAGTGCTTCATACATCCAAACCACTAATCAAGTTCAGGTTGTCTGAGCTGTAGTCAGGACTATATTCTTCTACTCCATGGAGCTGGTTTCACAAAATACTTTTAAATTCTTTGAAGGAGGTTAGATATATAGCATTTATGATTCTTGAGTGCCTCAAACAAATCAAAGTCATGTAATTCAGCTTGGTAAAGGCAGTGCACCTGCCAATGGTTACTCACAACAGTTTTCTGCATTTGTAGGTTGTCCTTTTTTTAAGAAAAAAAAAAAAGATGAATCCATGTATAAGTATCCATTACTTCAAAACTGAGTGTTTAGCAATGGCTTAAAGCTTTATAACTATTTCTGCCTGCTGTGTATGGGTTTGCTTGAGAGTCTGTCTGAAAATTATTATTCAATCCTCTATACTTATTGGACTTCAAAATAAAATAAAATAAAAATGCAAGAATTACCTGATCTCTGGGGCTGCTCATGGCCCTCACAGTAGTTTACTAAGATAGATTAAATGTCTGGAAGCCAGACAGTGTAAATGTAAATGAAAATGTTTCGTTTTAACCTGACAAGCTTTCAAGGAATATCCTGAATTGATGCATTTCTACAGGATACATCCCGTCAGTTTTGACTAAGACATTGATGTGTACAGAAAGAAAAGACTTAACATAACAAAGAAAAGCAGTCTGCAAGGATTCTACCTGGAGATCAAACAGAAAGGTGCAGACAAATAATTACTTTTATCAGTTACTATAGCAATTGTCACAATGTTAGGTAATTGCACAGTAACCACATAATGGCTCTTAACAATGCTTATATACAACTTTTATGGCTGAGTTTTGAAATTCTTTTCTGAGGTGGTTTCCCTTGCCCAGAGGGAGTACGAGTTTTATAGATCATCCTCTGTACACAGGTAGCTGCTTGCCAAAAAGGAATGATTTATTTTGATACCCTGTCTGTGGTTTCATCAGGAGTTATTGTTACAGTGGAATGCACAGAAAGCTGGGATTACTAACTCACAGTATATGGAGTGAGTTGATATTTACAGTATAAATATATTTAATGTGGAGCTCTGTCACTTTATTAGATGGTTCACCTTGTTCCACTGTGCTGGAATTATGTCTTACAGTAAAATAAGTTCAAGAAAAATGCCTTGGTGAACAAAAGTAAAATGTGTGGCACTTACGTTACTGCAGCAATATGTCAGAGGATAAACCTGTTCCCAAATCTTGTGACTTACTTTCAGTTTTAATAATGACCAAATGATAGTTGCCAGACATTAAGTAAAACTTGACAGATTTACATTATCTAAGGAAAAAATAATGCGTGTTCAAACCGGGTGAACTGTATAGCTGCATGACTTATAACCCTACTCTTTCAAATGCTTCTCAGTCCCACATTCATTGTTTCACATACCCCAGCATACTTTGGCCCACTTTAACATCACTGTATCATTCCATTATATTTTACTTACTGCTATTTCGTTTCTAATAACAACAAACTTATCTCTGTAACATACTCAGTTCAGCTTCTATCCAGTTATCTGTTATACGCTGAAATAATTAGAGCTGCTAGGTGCTGCCAGAGAAAATGGAAATGGCAACTACTGAATGTACACATTAACTTTACTGTTTTCTGTAAGTGCTACTGTTGTTTACTTACCTACTGCTGAAGTATAGCCAGCATTGTGATGTAGAGAAGTGATGAAGCCCTGTTTACATCCATGATGATGTAGGTTCAATTAGAGGTGAAAAACTGCATGAAGAAGGAAGAATGTGAGTGGCTAAGATTAGCTCATGCATTCCAGGGGATAGAAGCTGGTTTAAAAATCAGTACATCACTCTAGTGAAAGGCATTAAGTGACAGTGAGCTTGGCCAAAGAGTGTGAGCACTCCATTTGAGCAATGTGGATGCACTGAAATAGCCACTTCCAGCAGGCTGAAGTGGGTAGGCACTGTACCCCATCAGCAAACCAATGGAAACATTGCAACCACAAGGCATTCTACAGTTATGTCACAAATCTAAATGGCAATGCTCAGATCTGCTCTGAGCTACAACAGAATGGCATTAAATATACTGATCCCAAGGATATTGGCAATATCCTGGCAGATCGATTTAGTGCCAACTTCACCCACCTCTCATCCCCTAAAGGGCCCATCTCAATACCAAAAGATTGCCAAATTCCGGTAATCACGGCCACACAGGTAGAAACCACACTCTCCAAAGCTAAGTATACAGCATCCATGGGACCAGATGACATCCCAGGCTGTGTACTACATGAACTACAAAATGAACTGGCACCTCACCTAAGTGTCATGTTTAATCATATCCTCACTCAGGCTTCGTGCCCACTGAGTGGCACACAGCTACAGTTATCCCGGTCCACAAGGGAGGATCCACCTTGGATCCCGGGAACTACCGTACCATCAGTCTGACAAGCCTGATCTGCAAGGGCATGGAACACATTATCATGGAACTTATAAACAAAGACATTGGCAACCTTCAAACACTGGACCCCACCAGTTTGGGTTTGTGAAGGGCCAATCTTGTCTCCTGAATCTGACTGACTTCTTCGAATCAGTCTCCGGAGCTGTGGATGAGGGTAAGGCAGTCCACACAGCCTATCTGGACCTTGCCAAGGCCTTCGACACCATCCCCCACTCTGGAATCATAGATAAACTTACTAAGCTGGGCATAAATCCCTATGTCACTCGAATGGGTTGCCAACTGGCTTACCGACAGAACCCAGACTGTAAAAGTTGCCGACTCCAAATACAGCTCCAGACAAGTGACAAGTGGAGTACCTCAGGGATCAGTCCTGGGACCACTCTTGTTTGGCATCTACTTCTCTGAAGTACAAGCCAACACTAAGGGACTCTGGCTAACAAAGTTCGCAAATGACTGCAAACTGGGAGCCATTATTGAATCACCAAATGATGTGAGTATTCTACAAAAGGGCCATACAGAAACAGATGCCTGGTGCCAGAGCCATGGGGTCAAGCTTAATGCCAAGAAATGTATAGTTATCCCCTTTGGAAAAAAACATGTATCCATGAATTACCACATAGATGGCAGGACATTAAACATCAAAACTGTGATGAGAGACTTAGGGACACAGTGGACAGTGGTCTCACTTTCGATAACCACATCGCCACAACAGTCAGGAAATCCTTCTATGTGGCACACCTCATCACTAAGAGCTTTTCATCCAGAAAAAAATAGGTCATTGTCCCACTGTACTCATCCCTTATTAGACCCATTATAGAGTATAATGCCTCGTTTGGTATGTACCTCACAAGACATCTGCAACAGCTGGAAAGGCCACAGAAATACCTCACTAAAAGAATCACAGGCCTAAAGCAGATGCCATATGCTGACCGTCTAAAAAAACTCCAGCTATACTCTGTGGCATATCATCTACTCAGAGGCGATCTGTGCTTAACATACAAGGCCATGTCAAACCCTGAGCTGTTGGACATGCTCCACTTAAAGAAATCTCAATCCCTCAAAGCCACACACTCCAGGGATCTAAACCTTGTCATCACACTGAACAAAACATGTTGGAGGGATAGGTTCCTGACCCAGAGATTCCCCATACTCTGGAATAGACTGCCCATACATGTCAAGCAGAGCACCTCAATGGCCCTCTTCAAAAGGAACCTTGATAATTGGATGGGAGATAGGAAATTCACCCCCAGGATCATGTCAGTCACCCTGCTAGACAGGGGTCCAGTGAAGTAAATATTGTGGGAAGAAATATCCAGAGAATTGTTCTGGCTAGGCTTGCATAGGCCCTAGGGCCGATAGCCTAGTACCAACCTATGAACCTATTAAAGGACCACTATGGGCAAATGATGAAAAATCATGTATTTTTATCTTTCCATGAATTACTGCACCTATACCTCTCAATTGTACAGATTTTAGTCTCATATTTTTGGTCCATTTTTCATAAAATTGTGGTTTTCTGGTAAATCAGTGGCAAATCATTAAAGACTGAAGTTAGAAAATAATGACAGACATTTGAGTTTCAGACCTATGAACCTATATGCTATGGAACAGACTTCCCATACATGTCAAGCGGAGCGCCTCACTGGCCCTCTTCAAGAGAAATCTTGATGAGTGGATGGGAAATAGAAAATTCACACCAGGGATCACTCCAGTGGCTCTACTCAACAGAGGCACTGGGAACTAATGTTGGGTGGCACGATGCCAGGGTAATCCTATGGACTAGGCTTGTAAAGGCTCCAGGGCCATTAGCCTACTACAAACCTACGAACCTATACCCTTCAGAAAATTCAAGCTAATTATTCTATCAACTTTCTAAATTTGTAAGAGCAATATCTTTGGGCATTTGTCCTACTTTTATTTATGGCTTTGTAACAGATTTCTTGCTCTAAGAGGATGAGAAATATGACTGCACCTCACAAAGCTGGCTGCAGCAAAACAAATACTCATTCTTAATTTTACTACCTTTTTAATCCTTGTCTGTCCCCATCCTGATTCCTTTACAAAGCTAAATCTGTCCTACAATGCACTACAGCAGCAAAGATTGTGATAAAAAGCAGACATACCATTTGTTCTTATTCACTTAGAATGGAACACTTGAAAAATATTGCAAGTTTAACAGTCTGCAGATCATGGGTCATTGACTGCTCTGCACTGAGTTTTAAAATATTGTTCCTGCTGATGTACAACACACACGCTGAAAGAAGGTTACAAAAGTGTCAACAAATTACTGAGAAAAAAAAGACCTTTTACAAAGAGTAGTTTTGAAAGTTTCAGTTCCTGGTCAAGTTTCTCCTCCCATCTCCCCTCCTTCAGTGAGCTAGTCTCTGACATTTCCATCTTGGGTAGATTCAACTAATTACAACTTTGCATGACAATAGACATCAAACAAATTATGGAACTCCCTCTCACCCACAATTACCTCCATACCATCATGCACCCACTTCAAAACTTTACTTAAAGCGCACCTAAAAACATGCTGGCTATGCCCTTGCAACTCCCACTCTAACATCACCCACCGAATCCAACCATTACCTTTCTTTCCACTCCACTATCTTGATTCTAGCAAGCTCAGATGCTCATAAACCTAGTACTTATTATACAGCAGGAACTTCTTATTTCAACATTTGTTAATGTCTGTTATGTACTTCACAGATAAAGAGTGTAGTTGTCTACTGATGTACTATGTTCTTCATCTGTAAATATGTTGTAACTAATTGCTATGTTAAATTGTTAATCGCTATGTAATCCAATGTAACTACTGTCTGTTTATTTTAACTGTGGAGCTTTTCTCCCCAGGCCTCCACTGAAAATGGACCTACGTCCAGTTGGACACTCCCGGTCAACAAATGTAAATAAATAAATAAATAATAAATAAATATCCTGGAGGGCCACTAAAACTGTTCCCTCATATGTCCCTCCACTTCTGAATAACATTTCCCAGGGATTATTCCTAAAAACAACACACACATCAATCCAGAGATTACGCCAAACTATTCATTTCTTAAAATGTGCACAGTAAAAAATTCAACTGGAATTGCACTATGGCTGCTCACGTGGTTATCTTTGCATATTCTGTTATAGTATAACCCGAACTATGGTATTTAATGCCAAGCTTTACATAACAATGAAACAGTTCTTGGTTTCTTCTTACCAATGACCTCCCAAGCCTCTGATGTCACTCAGTACTTCCTGTTACTATTGCTTTATGTAGTTTATCTTAGTTGTATACTTGTAGCATATCTCTCATCCTCTCAGCAACAGACTCATGGAGAAAGCTTCCAAATCAGACACTTTTGAAAACAGCAATACTACTGATTTAGTAAACTCTCAAAATAAGACTACATGAATTAGCATTCTTTTTCTGAAGAAAAAAAAGAAGCCTTCAATTGCAATAAATGTCATTATTTGTTCATAAGAATCCAGCACCATTTTCAAAAAGCATTATGGACTGTAGTATGTTAGAGCAAAAGTATAAACCAAAATTAGGAACACTTGTGGGGTACCCTGATAAGTGATCTGACACTCCTCATCTGTTCTCTATTACAACTACCCCAAATCGGACAGGCATGTATATACTTCGTGACATATATGTATTGAAACAATACCAGCAGCTGTAGCTGTGATATCATACTCCAAACATGGTACTCAAACAATTTTACTCAATCTCTCCATTTCACAATGCGTACGATTCACACCACACTTACAAAGGAACACCTCCACTCCCCACAACCACACAGCCACCCATACCGATACAACATATCAGTCAACTTTGAGACTTTTCCTACCTCTCTGCAAAAAACTGCTGTAATGGCTTTGGCAAATGAAAACAACTGATGGATGTCAGCTCAGGACTTGAATTCCTACCTACTGGAAAGTACACCCTCCTATCTCATCATAATGTTACTAGGCATGCTGATATCTGTGCCAGATGAAGTGCAGGCTGCATCAGGAATACACCCTCCTATATCAAAATTTAAAAGATGAATTTCACAACTGTAAATAATATACAGTTTTATTTCTGGGGAAGATAATATAAATATACAGAAATGCACAAAATATATACACACACACACACACACACATATATCTATATATATATATATATATATATATATATATATATATATATATATATATATATATATATATGTATATGGGTCTACTATACATGATCGAAATTGCAGAGAGCCGAAACCCATATGGCTGAGACCATATATTCGACTTCCGCAATTTCGAACATGTAAAAAAAAAATACACAACATTAACACACTTTCTTATTTTTAGCAGGAGAGTTATGCCCCCAACACCTCCGGTAACTTTAATATACCAACTCTGAGATCGCACTACAGTGCGAAAATGGAAATATTTCCATTCTGCACTGCACGGAGATGTCCATTACACATGGTTGGGATTTCAAAAGTCAAACATATGGTCTTGGCCATATGGGTTTCGACTTTTTTGGCATTTCGACCATGTGTAGGAGACCCATATTTTATATATGTATGTGTGTGTATATATATATATATATATATATATATATATATATATATATATATATATACACACACACATACATACATACACATACATATATATATATATATATATATATATATATATATATATATATATATATATACATATATGAATGTGTGTGTTAATATCTACCAGATTTACCATATGCACCTAGACAAGAAACATTTGTGTGTATGTGTATACATCTCAAATAAGTGCACGTATTTATGCAAATGTGTGTGTGTGTGTGTGTGTGTGTGTGTGTGTGTGTGTGTGTGTGTGTGTGTGTGTGTGTGTGTGTGTGTGTGTGTATATCCCATGGGCCTCTGTTATAGGAGGTTTGGGAGGTCACTCTTTGAAAGTTCTAGCTTGGCTGGAGTTTTCATTTAGTTTTTTTCTCATTGGTTTTTCAGTGTGACCTTTTAACTCTTTGTTTTTATTTGTTTTAATTTGTTATTTGGGATATTTTGCAATCACCCTAATGAAAATGGACATCAGCCAGGTATAACAACCTCGTGTTTCTTAAGCTTTGTCAAACACTCTGCTTATGCTATGCTGAAGAGGTCACAACAAGGCCGAAATATGCATATCCATAGCTTGCAACTCCCACTCTAACATCACCCACCGAATCCAACCATTACCTTTCTTTCCACTCCACTATCTTGATTATAGCAAGCTCAGATGCTCATAAGCCTAGTACTTATTATACAGCAGGAACTTCTTATTTCAACATTTGTTAATGTCTGTTATGTACTTCACAGATAAAGAGTGTAGTTGTCTACTGATGTACTATGTTCTTCATCTGTAAATATGTTGTAAGTAATTGCTATGTTAAATTGTTAATCGCTATGTAATCCAATGTAACTACTGTCTGTTTATTTTAACTGTGGAGCTTTTCTCCC
>NC_056729.1:695640011-695707511 GCF_019279795.1 Protopterus annectens | reverse complement strand
TAGATGCCATGTTGATGGCGGCAGCCACTAAGAGGGAACTGGCTCAGGACAGTCCCTCGGTCCATCCTCCGAGCAAGGAGTCTCGATTGATGGATCGCCTTGGGAAGCGGGTATTCAATTCAGCGACCTTCTCGGTAAGGTCTCTGAACTACGTGGCACATGTCATCAGGATGCTGCGTGATCTTATCAAAGAATACGCTGCTTCCCCCCCGGAGTCCATGTCGGCAGAGGACAAGCAATTGTACTCCACTCGTATGGCCACTCTCAGATCTGTTTCCATCACCTCTATGCGGCTCCTGTCTCCCGCTACTGAGGGAGCTGCTAGAGCCAGCGGAGTGGGCCTAGTGATGAGGCGCCAGGCCTGGCTCCGACATTGTGACTTCGTGGAGCCCTTTAAGGCGTCCTTTGCGAATGCCCCCTTTGATGGTTCTGCCTTCTTTGGCAAAACCGTTCGCGAGACACTTGTCCAGAGCGAGAAGGACGGGAAGATGCTGTCTGCCGTCGGAGTCCGCTTCTCTGCTCCTCAGAGGTCCTTTTCCAAGAACCAAAAGGGACAGAAGAAGATGTGGTTCCGGAAATCGCAGCATTCCCAACCTGCTCCGGACAACCAGTCCTTCCGTGGCAGAGGAGGACAGGGAGGACGCCGCCCTAGAGACAGAGGGGCACCGAGAAATTTTGGGTCCAGAGAATCCTTCTCTGATCGGCCCATGCAACAGCCATGAAGGGTTGCCCGACTGCTCCACTCTGGAGGCAGTCGGGGGGTGTTTCTCGAGGCACTTGGTGGCATGGGAGTCCATTACGTCAGACCACTGGGTGCTTCGGATTATATCCAGAGGTTACAAAATCCCTATGCTTTATGTCCCCAGACTCAAGAACCTCCCCGATGTACCACCCGATCAGAGGGAGGCTGCAGCCGCAGAAATCTGGCAGCTGCTCAAAAAAAGGGCCATCCAACCCGTCCCCCAGACCAGCTCGGATTAGGGTTTTACTTCAGGTTCTTTCTGGTGCCAAAAAAGATGGGGGACCTGAGACCAATCCTAGACCTCTCCCTTCTGAACCTGGCAGTAACCAAGGAGAAATTCCGAATGGTCACTCTTCAATCCATTCTCCCCCTGTTACGGGAGAACGACTGGATGTGCTCTATAGACCTCAAGGATGCGTACTACCACATCTTAATGGACAGGCGATCCAGGAGGTTTCTCCACTTCTGGGTGGGAGCCAGTCACTATCAGTTCAGGGTCCTTCCATTTGACCTCACCACAGCCCACAGGGTGTTCACCAAAGTTTTAGCAGTTTTAGTGGCCCACCTGAGACTCCAGGGAATACAGGTCTTCCCGTACCTGGATGACTGGCTCCTTACCACCCCAACAAGGCATCTACTCTGCTCAGCCGGAGATTTTTTCTTCGCCTAGCCCCCAAGTTAGGCGTTACGATCAATATGGACAAGTCCTCCCTTGCTCCAACACAAGTGATAGACTTCATAGGGGCCAGGTTGGATACAAGAAGCCTTCGAGCCTACCTCACCTCGGAACGACTACACAACCTCAGTCTTCATGTGCGGGCCATCCTCCAATCAGAAGCTCCTCCCGCGGAATTGGTCCTGAAGGCACTGGGCTCTATGGCAGTGGTGATTACTCTTCTCCCATACGCTCGCCTAAACATGAGGGTATTACAGTGGACCCTCCAAGTACAGTGGTCCTTCCAGCTTCTTCCTCTTCACCACCCTGTCTCGATCAGCAAAGCTTGCAGGAGGGCCCTGTTATGGTGGCTGCATTCCCCAGACCTCCATACAGGTCGGCCCTTTGACGCCCCACCTCCCCTAGTCACAGTGATCACGGACGCTTCTCGCCTCGGGTGGGGGGGGGCATTGCTCAGGCAGAACAGTCCAAGGCACATGGAACGACTCAGAGACCTCCCTGCATATCAATGTTCTGGAGATGAGGGCAGTGCTGTCAGCGTTGCAAGCACTTCACAACCTTCTTCCCGTCGGAACCATTGCGATACAGATGGACAACATGTCAGTTGTCTGGTATATCAACAAATAGGGGGCAACCAGGTCTTATCCTCTATGCCGAGAGGCCATGAGAGTGTGGGAATGGGCGATCACCAATCGCTTTCTAATCGCAACGCACATTCTGGGACGGTCCAACATCCTGGCGGACAAACTCAGCCGCACTATTCTTTCCCCTTACGAGTGGTCTCTCAACTCCCATGTAGCGAAGCAGATTTTTGCAAAATGGGGGCAACCCTGTTGCGATCTATTTGCCTCTCCCTCAAATACGAAATGCAACAACTTCTTCGCCCTGATTCCCCCAAAAGGGGAAGCCCCGAGAGATGCTCTAGTGAATGCTTGGCCACCCGGTCTACTTTATGCCTATCCTCCTCTTCCCCTGATGCTAAAGATGTTACAGAAAGCCTCTCGGTTGGGGAGCAAGAAGATCCTCATTGCCCCATTCTGGCCTCAACAAACTTGGTTCCCTTACCTGTGGTCTCACTTGGTGAATCCTCCCTGGATTCTAGATCCCAGTCTGGATCTGATCTCCCACCCATCAGGCTTACCGACCCCGAACCTGGACAGCCTGAAGCTAACGGCTTGGCTGCTCCAGTTCGTATCTCCTCTCCGGTCAAAGCCATCTTGGTGGCAGCACATAAACCCTCCATCAGAAAGGTTTACCGCAGTAAATGGAAGCGCTTTTCAGTTTGGGTGGAGCATCATAATGTAGACCCCTTTACTGCTCCACTTACGTCAGTTTTGGACTTCCTTACAGGGCTTTTTCATCAAGGGGCTAGTTGTTGGACAGTCAAGGTACAATTGGCAGCCATCTCACATTACCATGTAGGTCACGAAACCGGTCCCTTGATGTCAGCTAAACTATGTAAGACCTTCCTCAAGGGTACCTTTTTGCTTAGACCCCCGATCAGAGAAGCCATACCCCCTTGGGCTCTATCGCTAGTTCTTCAGGCCTTGACTGCTTCCCCCTTTGAACCAGCTGCCTCTGCTGATCTTAAATACCTGTCTTGGACAGCTTTCCTAGTAGCCATCACCTCTGTGAAAAGAGTTTCAGAACTCCAAGCTCTTTCCGTAAAACCCCCTTATTTGGTTTTTCATCAGAATAAAGTGTACCTCAGGACCAATCCATCCTTCCTACCTAAGGTGGCCTCAGAAACCAACATCAATCAGTCCTTCAATCTCCCTGTTTTCTTCCCTAATTACCAAAATAAAGGAGAATACAAGCTGCATTCGTTAGATGTGCACAGGCAGCTGTGTTTGTATATTCATAGAATTGCTGGTCACAGACCATCTGATTAGCTGTTCGTCTCCTTTTCTAAATTCAATTTGGGTAAAGCTGTTTTGAAGGTCACCTTATCACACTGGATTTCCCAATGTATCCGTCTAGCTTATGAGGCTTCTGGGAGGCCCGCACCCCAAAGGGTCCATGCTCACTCTACTCGTTCCGTATCTACTTCTACTGCATTCAGATATAGAGTCCTTTTGGATGATATTTGCTCGGCAGCCACTTGGGCCTCATCTCATACCTTTATTCACCACTACAAGTTGGACGTCACCTTCAGAGGTTGAGCATCCTTTGGCTCCGCAGTGCTCCGGAACATCCTTCCATGACTGCCGCCCGAGATTCAGGTAGCTGGGGACTCTGTCCCACAGGTTGCTGACAAATGAAGTCCCTACTTCAGATTTAGAAGTTATGTACTCACCATAACGTTCCATCTGAGTAGGTGTCTTCATTTGTCTGCAACCATCCCCCCCTCCTTCCCCCTGGCCTTCAGAAGAATTAGTATTATTCCTGCCTTTTTGGGATACCCTTTCAGGTATATAAGAGGGCAGACTTGATCTGAGGTCAATTGGGGTTGGCAGGGGATTATGGGTGAGGGGAGGAGCTAGGAGCTCGGATCCATAGCTGTCTAAATTATTGCCGGCTCGGATCCGATATCGGATCCAAGACCCAAAGGTTGCAGACAAATGAAGACACCTACTCAGATGGAACGTTATGGTGAGTACATAACTTCTAATTTTGGAATGGCCCAGCCAGAGCCCAAACCTAAATCCAATAGAAAATCTGTAGGGTAACCTGAACAGGAGTGTGCACAAGAGATGCCCTTGCAATCTGACAGATTTTAAGTGCTTTTGTAAGGGAGAGTGGGCAAATATTGCCAAGTCAAGATGTGCCATGCTGATAGACTCATACCCAAGAAGACTGAATACTGTAATTAAATCAAAAGGTGCTTCAACAAAGTATTAGTTTAAGGGTGTACACACTTATGCAACCAGCTTATTGTACATTTTTTTATTTTTTTATATTTTTATATTTTTTCCCATGACAGATTTGTTTTTCAATTGAATTGTACAAGTTATAGGTCATATTAAAGCTGGGAAAAGTTTTGAAATGATTTATTGTGGTCTCATTTTTTTATATCACAAAAAACTGGCATTTTAACAGGGGTGTGTAATCTTTTTATATCCACTGTATGACATGTGAAATAATACACATACACCATAAACACAATATCATGTAGCACTGAAACGCACTGACATAAGTGTGACAGTTCATTATTCACTTACAAAGCAAATGTCAGAGTGGAAAAATTCAAAGGGTGGATAAGGAGGAGGAAGACAGGAAAAGAGGGAAGAGTGAGAAAAATTATTTGCTAAAAGTCGCAATTGGGGTAGATATGAGAGGCAGAAGAAATAATGAGTACAAGAAAAATTTCAAGTAAGAGAAATGAAACTAAGGAAAAGGAGAGAAAGGATGTATACAGATATTAGAGGAGAAGGAGCTAAAATTGTAACCTGGAGAGCAGCAAATGCAAAGCCAGGAATCAGAGATGCCTTTTTTTAAAGCATCTTAAATAAATGTATGCTGTACATCGCTCTGATTGGTGCAGGGATTATATTTCAGACTTTTGCTACACAGCGTGAGTATACATTTTGAACGCAGTTTTTGTAAGGCTTGTATATGTCAAGCAGATTTTTGTCAGAAGATCAAAGGTGACGACTTGGAAGGTATTTGCCCTCCCTTACTTAAATTTACTAATTGTGCAGTTACACAACAGTGGAAAAAAGAAAAAAAAAGTCAGTCACTGCTTACATTCAAACATGAAACACAACGACGCTGACACTCTATAGACCTTATAGTTTTAAGTTAAGCATGATTCAGTCAAATCTGATTTCAGTCAATCGAGATTGTCGGTTTTGTTCAGTCCACAGTGATTTAGTGAAATGTGATTCAGTCAAAAGAACCACTACCATATATGAATGTGTGCATATGTATTCAAAACTCTTGTGTATTTTACTGTTTTTCTTTACCTGTTGCCATTTGTGTGTGCATGTGAATTTTACAGATACCATGGTCTATAGATATAGACGTTGAGATGATAGATGATATCCTGAGTAAATTTTTACTTGTTTCTAAGAAGGGAGATACAATGCTTTTGTAGATAATATATTTGAATGCTTCTGCAATGCCAGGAGTTTTTTGACATTAGATTTTGTTAATTTTACATGGCTCACTGTGATTATACTTTTTCTTTCCTTTGAAGTAAGATGGATGGCTGCAGGGGTCATGGCTAGCTGTGGTATAACTGACAGCCATTTACTTTTTGTCAAACCTCTTCTTCCATTGTCTTTTGGTCAAAACCTAAGCACACTTAGGAGTCCTGATGTCTGCAGTCCCTATTCAGATGGTATGATTGACATTTCCTGACGTGTCACTCCCTTCTTATCAGAAGCAGTAAGGTTCACTGTTATTCAACTGCCTTTACACACTATGCTTTCTGTAGTCACTCATATGCTTACTGTTTTAGTTTCTGAATTAGTGAGGTTCCATTTTGTCACCTTACAGTAAGTGACACAGTGTTCTCCTTTAATATGTAGGCTGGGCGAACATGTTTGTGTGTGTGTGTGTGTGTGTGTGTGTGTGTGTGCGGGGAGGGGGGAGACTTTGTATGTATGTGTGTGTGTGACAAAACAGCAGTTGATTTGGACACATTCGCATGCAACACTGTTTTGTACAGTGCTGGCCACTGCGGCATGGTCATGTGACATTCTAGATGTGTGCACGTGTGTGTGTGTGTGTGTGTGTGTGTGTGTGTGTGTATGCGTAATTAATGCATATATGGAGTAACAGAACTGTGGAGCAAAGCTGAACTTGAACTTGTTTGAAGTTTTACTTGGAGGATAGTGATGTTAGTGCAATGGGCTTGCTGAAACTTCTGTGTGGTGATTTGAGTTGACATGTGCCAATAGTTTTTGCAACTCTTAGTCATTAAAGCATCTCTTGGGGAGAAGGAGTCAGGGCCCCACTGTTCACCAACAAGTTTAATGTGCATGCATTACACCATCAAGTTTCACAATACCTGAAGTCTTCTCATCCAAATCCCTCTGAAATCTTGCTCTGTGAGCAATGTAGTTTAAGGCCTTAATGGAGAAGGTACGCGATGCATAAACTTGCTTCCTAAGTATAGCCATCACCTTAAACTTCCTATTTGGTGGATGAATGGCCTGAGCATCATCTGATATGTCCCTCTTGGTGGCAGTGGACACCACTATGGAATCAATGAGAGGTCCTTTACTTCAGTCTATGGGTGTCCACAGGACTCTTATCAAGTTGACGGGGTATGGGCTTGGCCACATCTTGTTCCTGGCAAGCTCTGCTGCACACCATATTAACCAACTTATCAGGGGGTGGCAAAACCCAGGGTGAAAGGACTTGTAAACCTCCTGTAAGATCTCATCATCTGGAAAGATGGGGTCAACAGTCCAGAATCCCTTCTACCTCATCATCTCAAAAATTTCATCAAGAGAGGATTTGTTTGAAACCTCCTCTTCTTCCAGATCTGTATCTGGGGAGGAAGACTCTGATGCAGAATCAAAGTTCTTCCTCTTACACTATGTCTTTTTGGTGGGCTGAAAGGAGAGTCATCAGAACTCTCCTGGGAAGAAAGCACCCCAGATCTCTGGAATATGCAGCACAGGCTTATGAAGTCCTCTGTCCATTAGTAACTTCAATGATGAGTGGTCAAGCTACCTATTGTTTACAGTTGTGTCTGGTCTTGCAAAACATCTTGATTCAGTTGTCTCTGCATCAACAAGTCAATGGAAATATCTTAGCCTGACATATTCAACACCAATGTGTGTCAGTACCAACTGCCAGAAATAACCATTCCAGAGCTGAAGCCGTTTCTGAAGATTTTTGGCACCAAAGGTTCAGACTTCCACCCCTTGACATTGACAATGGCCATGGCAGTGTTGGGGTCTGAGTCAGTACTGAATGGTCAGCCTGTACCACTCCAGTTGTAGTTGTCCATGACATCAACCCCAAGGTTGCCTCTGAAGCAACCCTTAGTCGGCACCGATGAAGCAACATCATCTGATATTAAAGGAACAGTCACAGGTACAATAGTCTATTCCATCATTGCTGGCACCAAAACATAGACTGGAGAAAGAACAGAAGAAAAGGAAAAGAGAGGTTCATCTCTGTCCACTTTAAAAATAGAAGAGGCTGAGATGAAGGTGTATTGAAGCTGGGTCTTCACGAAGGCCAACATTATATGTTTCCAGTCCACGGGAGTAAGGCTCCTGCGGGACCTGTAGGATTTGAAACAGATGGCTGAAGCAGGTCTTAAAGAAAAAAAGACACTGATAGCTCTTTTTCAGAAGAGAGACTCCCAGTCCTCCTTCTTGGAACCAAGTTGGTCATGTCCAAGACTACTTCTGCAGTGGAGATAGAGAAGACTGTGTGGAAGTAGTAACTGAAAAAGTTTCCCATTGCAATGGAGAAGGAGGAAGGAAGCCTGGGGACTTTGGTTGCAGACATCTTTTATAATACAGAGGCTTCAGAGTCATCAGCTGTCCATTATTCTTTTCTTTTCTCTAGTATAGACCCCTTGGAGGAACTCATGCCCTTCTCTCCCACAGTTGTCCTTTCAGCAGTTGTCATAGAGAATGAAGCATTCTTTCTAGCAAAAATTTGTTTCTTCTATCCAACAGCATGTGTGAACTAAAATGTTAACAAACGTTGCAATCGCTATCTAAATGAGTTATACCCATACAAACCACTCACACCTCATGAGGGCCGTGTGGGTTGAATTTTGTCGTCATTTTGCTAACATTCTTTAAATCCCTGCTTAGGCTCCTTCTTCACACCTAAACCTAAATTCTCTAAAAGGCAAAACAGAATTCAATACCCAAGACAAAGTCAAATGACAATGTTAAACAGTGCTACCTACTAATACAAAAAATTCAGAAGTAAAGCAACAGATTTTTTTTTTTACAACGAGGGGTGGAGAGACAATAAAGGGGGGAAGTCAAGGTTACAGAAAAACAGCCAAAAAGAACTGATCAAGAATTAATTGATAGTAATAGAGTGAAGCAGATAGCTTGACAATATCTTTCCTAATACAAAGTAAATCTAAAAAGTATTTTTCTGACTGGAAATCAAGAACAAATACCCCAGATTACTAGGGCTTGTGTCAGAGACATCAAAGCTATAACGGTGGCAACAAGATTTGGAGTCGCTGTTTGCAAGAAGGGATTATGGGACAGGGTAAGAGCTCGAGCATGTAAAGAGAACTGTCAATGAGAAGAATCTGCGACGTGACCAGTCCCACTGCTTCAGTGTTCAGAAATGACTGTGTGTAATTTAAAATGTTTCCCCTAAGTGATTTCCACCAAATAATTTCCTTCACATTGTAGACTCTTAGGTACAATTATGCACAAGGCCAAATCTATTTGTGCTAAGCTGCAACTGGCTGTGCTGAACTGTACAGTGCTAATCTAGACAGACCCTGCTCTTCAAACCTTGTACTTAGGTATCCACTCCTTCTGTGTATATTACTCACTTCCTCTACTTTCTCGATTGTGTTAACACTCCCTCTGTCTGGCTTTAGCCCCACTTAGAGTTTATCACTCAATAGCAATGGCCGTCATGGAGAGGAAGCCAACCAGACCCTTTCCATTTTCTAGCACTTGGTATTCTAAGGCAGTGTAGGAACTGCCTCATGTTCAATGAAAATGGGGTTTCTATCTGTGAGAGGTATAAATACCTGGTGAACTTGTTGAAAATAAAGAGTGAGCTAAAGAGTGTCCATGGATAAGGGAAACTTATGAGAAATAGCCATCCTTCCTACCACAAGAACACTTATCTGATCAGACTATATGGCCACAGGAATAAAGCATTTATCCTACCTTTGGATTTAGTCTCTGGAATCCCACTATTGAATTTGTTGCCTGTTCACATTGCTAGTTTGCCATCTTTAGGCTTCTTTTACTTTGCATGTGTGTGCTGTCTTCTACAAGATGGTGGACGATAATTCCAACTGCGAATTAGCTTTTGCAGATCTGAAAGCAGTCCTGTCCAGTCTGACAACACTCATACAGGTAGTGTTAAGCGATACTGCCCAGCTTTACGAGGCAAGCACTAAAGTTTCTGTCAGTATTACAACTGACAGAAACAGCAACAGGAGATAACAAAACAACATGTTACTATTTCATGCACATATCGGCCAGATTTCTTCTTTGGAGGCACATTCTTAACAATTAGACAATTTAGAGAATATGAGTAAGACCAACGGCTCACATTTAACTGGTCTGCTAAATGGTAAGGAAGGGAATTCTCTTGTAGACATACCTCTCAACCTCTTACAACAAGAAATCTGGTCAAAGCCATAAATAATGGGGGGACAAAGGCCAAAAATAGGGACAATTTTTAAATACTGCTCTTACAAACTTAGAAAGTTGATTGATAGAACAGCAGGTTTTTTTGCATTAGCATGAATTTTCTGAAGAGTATGAAGTCTGAAACTTAAAAATCTGTCATTATTCTCTGACTTCAATCCTCAATGATTTGTTAATGATCTGCCAGAAAACCACAATTTCATGAGAAACAGATCAAAATGTAAGGCAAAAATATGGAAATTCTGCGAAAATCTGTACAGTTGAGAGGTATGTCTGTAGATTTTATTAGAAAGGAGCTTGCACAAACTTTAAAGTTACAGAACCGCCCAGTGATAGAATGGGTTCATAAAGTGACCAGCAGAATCAGATCCCCAAATTTCCTAGACATTTTAATGTACATTTTTGGACTACAATGACATGCAGAAAGTGTTACTCAAAGGAAGAGATCTGATGGGAATATTTCTTATTGCAGGTTCAGCAGTGAGATTGGCCCCAGACTACATCAATGCTATATTCACTAAATATAAACCACAGGTTCCTGTAATTTGTAAATTGAAAGAGTTGGGATGTTCCTGACAGCTTTGTTTTTCAGCTACTTTAATCATGTCTGTGGAAAGATGACAAACTTTCTTTGACAATTCGGACAAGTCCAGTACCTTCACAGACACTTCATCAGTGCAGAGGAAATCCTTACGTTGTGAGGTCTGAGAAATATTACCCACACTGCAACAGACAGAAGAAGAGCACATAGTGGGAATCTATTGTCACCAACTAAGTCACTGCCAAGAAAAAGACTTAAACAACAATCAGCTCCTTCACTATCATCTTTCAGAGCCAGCAAGAACCATGCCAGTGGGGCAATACAGTGTTCCAGCAATAGATTTTGTGTCTTGTGAACAGTCCCAGAGGAAGAAGAAAAGGGATCATCTTTCTCATGTCCCAGCTAAACAAAAAAAATCCTTAATTACACTCATTTGCTTGCCCATTATTCCTGACAGAGTACCTGTAGGGAATTTTTAAAGTCTGCCAACTCATTACACTCTGAGAACATATGCTCTCAGGTACCTTTTTCTTCCCCATTATACCTCCAAAATATGCCATCTACCTGAGGAAAAATTATTTGGAGTCTGCTTGAGGTATACAAGGACCTATGCAAACACTTCTATGCAAAAATGCTAAATCTTCTATATTTCTTTGCATGTTTGGGAGCCATACGTATGTCCTCTCAGTTTCTTTTTGAATTGCTCATCTAATCTCTCTTCCCAATCTTTTCTAACTTCCTCTGACTGAGTCCTATAGTTATCGTGCAATATTTTATAAGCCCTACTAACTATCCCTTTTCTAACAGCAGCTTCTGTTCTAGATTCAACTAAAAATTTAATCAGTGCAGGTCCTTCATTTAGGATTCCCCTATCCCTTTCTCTCTGCCTATACTATGACATCAATCCGTGATAGGGAAATCAATCTCTAGCTTGCAGTCCAATGTCTTCTTGACCTCTTCCCATTCTATTACCTTTCCCTCTCTAATTATTTGTTCCCAGTACCTTGCTTCCTTTACCAACTTCCTCCAGTAAATTCCAGGCCCTTCTTGCCTATCCTCTATACCCCTAACTGCAGTCATCTCTATCAACAGAATCACATTTCTCCATTCTTGTGTTGGCTTAGTTCTTAGTATACTTTCTGCTATTTTATGAATATAATATTTTGTATAATACTGTTTTTCTCCTTAAGGATCTGCATCCAAAATCCCACTCTTTCCTTATTTCTTGAATTACCCCCTGCTTCATCATACCTTTCCACTTCAAACTGCAGTTTTCTGCTTGTGTTACGCAGAAGTGCCTTAATTGTGTAGCTCCAAAATATCCCCTCAAATATGGTAATCCTAAACCTCTTTGTTCTTTAGGAAAGATCAACTTATCCCATTTGACTCTTGCCCTCTTCCCCTCTTCCCCTCCCAGACAAAACCTTTCAACTCTTTATTACTAGCTATAACTTTTCCTCTGGATGATAAAAATAAGCCTGACCTGTGTATAAAACTAAAGGTATTAAACACGTTACTGCTTGTATTTTGCTAGCTTCCAGTTTCTCAGTTTTTATATAATGTTTTGTTAATCTCTTCCCACGTCCTTAGCTCCCACAACAGATTCCTATTTAACCCATATTCCTAATATTTCATTTTATCATGTCCTCATAAATATGGGTATCAGTGAACCAATTCATGGGTGAGTACACAGTTTACCGCTATAGCTTTTGTTTATTAATTTTATACCTCCCCCCATAAAGACATTTTTATTTCAATACCATACCAATTATGTCCTTCAATTTCCGAGTCCGTTATTTTCTTTGCCAGTGGTTCTAAATATAACGCAAACATGAAAGGGGAAAGAGAACACCCCTGCCTGTTTCCTCTGTTCAGACATAACGTATCAGACAGGAACCCTCCCACTTTGACTTTTGCATCCAATCCGTCCTTACTACTGAATTAACATCGTCCATACCAAATATTTTTCATAAATTTCTGCAGAAATATAACCTCTTTTGTTATATTTTCCCTTCTAAGCCCCCAGATATAACCTTATTTTGTAAATCAAATTCCAGTTTCTACTTACATGTAATATTCCCTGCTGATAGCTGATTATTTATCCCACTTTTTTAAGGTCCATAATAGCAATTTTAGGTAGAATATAAATAAATGCCAGCATAATCCTCATCCCTTGCAAGTAACCCCTTACCACCACAAATCTGTCATTGTTATCTTTTGTTCATCTTCTATCACCATTGGAGATCCTCTAGCAATTAATATAAATACTCTTTATTTTCCTATGTCCCTGATATTCTGCTGAATATCCATCCTGAAATTCTTTATTAAATTCACATGCTCAGGTCTTCCAAATGTGTCTCCTGAAGCACTATTTGCTGTTTGCATTTCTTAATAAAATTACATATTCTTTTCTTTTTATCTATACCTGTGAGACCATTCACATTCTAAGATAACACAGACAGTGTCACCATTATGTTAACAAGTCATTATTCCTACTTATTAAACATGACATATTTTTATTGTGACACCTGCACCCACTAATATTGGCAAGTTGATCCTTTATACAGTTTTTTCTAATCAACAATGGAAACTATGTCACATTTTACAACACTTATTTGTTTTAATGGCCCTCCCCCAAAAAAGCAAACACAACCCCAGAACACCCCATAATCTATTAACTTAATACAAACACACAAAACTACGTACATCACCAAGGAGGTTTAACCTTTCTAATAAGAACAATTGTCCCAAATAAACAGCTGTAAATACAGGCCTGAACTAACCTAAAATTGAGGAAGTCCATGCTAAGATGCATGTAATTGCCTGCGCTTCTACCTATACTAACTGGTGTCTGTTCTTTTTTTTCTTTATCTTTATTCTCCTTCCAGATGTGAAAACAACTTTCATGCTTACAGACAACATTAACTTTTAGCCTTGAAGAAAACAGTGTTTCAGTTTATTACTGCCCTATTTTAAGTTTGTCTTCATGGAAATATAACAGATAAAATGTAGTCCTCAGATGCAAATGTCTAAATACAAGCCAAAACATTAATTTCTAAAGGAAAAAATTAATTATGTTCAGTGTTCTCTTCTTTACTTGTTTCCACTTAAAAGTTATTATTAAATTAAGCCAAGGGTCTAAATCCAGACATTCACCTTTGCAAAAATGAATGAAAAAAATATCAGCTACCTAAATTATGATCTGTAAACTTTTGCACCCTACCCCCAACCTCAGCAACCCACAACTGCAGCCTATTTACTTAGACACATGCTTGTCTAGCCTTTTTTCTCTTTTTGCATTTTAATGCCTGCATTTCTTAATACTAAAAAAGGAAAGAAAGAAGGAAAAAGTGCATCTGTTTGCTTTAGTACCATTATCACATATAAGAACTAAACATGCTTTACTATAAATCATGCAATTTATATTATGAAAAGTTTTTTTATAAACACTTATGAAACAGAAATTGATTTACATACAGTTACCTTTCTCCTTCATCGTTCCCTCCCCTCAGTGTCCTTCTAATCATTAATGACTACACAATAGCATATCGTCTACTCAGAGGCAATCTTTGCTTAACATACAAGGCCATGTCAAACCCAGAGCTGTTGGACATGCTACACTTAAAGAAATCCCAATCCCTCAGAGCCACACGCTCCAGGGATCTAAACCTTGTCATCACAATAAACAAAACATGCTGGAGGGATAGGTTCCTGACCCAGAGACTCCCCAGACCCTGAAGAGATTGCCCATACGTGTCAAGCAGAGTGCCTCTTTGGTCCTCTTCAAAAGGAACCTTGACGACTGGATGGGAGAAAGGAAATTCACCCAGGGGATCACGCCAGTCGCCCTGCTAGACAGGGGTCCAGGGAAGTAAATAGTGTGGGAAGAAATAGCCAGGAAATATTATAGCTAGGCTTGTATAGGCCCTAGGGCTGATAGCCTAGTACCAACCTATGAACCTATGAAAATAAAAATAAAAATAAAAACATATTTATGGGTCATTTTGAAAATGTACATATTTATACTAATCAGTTTTTTTTAGAAAATTTGTTGTGAGATATTTTCGATATATTGATGATCTCATTTTTATCTGCAGGGGAGGTTTAGATCGAGTAGATGAATTTATAAATGATATACATAATAATAATGTAGGGGTAAAATTTGATGGTTTACAAAGGGGAAGTAAGGTACATTACTTGGATGTAGGGTTACAAGGAGAAGATTATTCTCATATTATTACCCATTTATATAGGAAATTTCCAGATGCTAGTGGCATTTTATATGGTGATAGTTACCATCCCCCACATACTATTAAATCCATACCTTATACGGAATTTATGAGAGTTAAATGACTATGTAATAACTTAGATGGCAGGAAAAGAGAATTATAGGTTCATAGGTTCATACTAGGCTATCTGCCCAAGGGCATTTATAAGCCTAGCCCATAGTTATTTGGCTTTCACCACCCCTTTTGTTTGAATAAAACTATGCCTATTATTTTGCTGTGCCTCTGTCAAGCAGTGACACTGAAGTAATCCCTGGGGTATATCTGCGATCCCCCATCCATTGGTCAAGATTCCTCTTGAACAAGGCCAGCGAGGTGCTCTGCCTCACATGTACCGGGATTTTGTTCCACAGCATAGGGAGTCTCTGGGTTATGAATCTGTCCCTCCAGCATGTTCTATTAATAACCGTGTCAAGGTTTAAGTCTCCCGCCCTTGTGGTTCTGAGGGATCTAGATTTTTTGAGGTGAAGCATATTCATCAAATCAGGGTTTGACATGGCCTTATATGTCAGGCACAGGTCACCTCTGAGCAAGCGGTATGAGACTGAATAAAGCTGGAGTTCTTTCAGTCGGGCAGCATAAGACATATTTTTGAGACCCTTTATCCTTTTGGTGAGGAACTTTTGGGGCCTTTCCAGCTGCTGCAGGTGTCGGGTCAGATACACCCGACATTATATGATAGTTTTAATAGGTTTCAGGAGAGGGGATATTCTGAGGTAGAATTACATGATAGTTTAAATAGAGTATTATATAATAAAAAAAATGTGTATAATTATAGAAGTAATATAAATAGAAATAAGTATGAGAACTTGGAAGACATTTATTTTACTACTACTTATTCAGTATTATCTAAAGATATTTTAGAAGCAGTTAAACACAGTTGGAAAATAGTTAGGAGAGAAGTTGAATGTTTAGAACATAAAAGGTTGTGTTTCTCCTTTAAAAGAGGTAGGAATATAAAAGCTTTTATAGTTCATAGTAGATTTCATATGCCTAATAGTACTATAGTGAAAACAATTGATATAACAGGCACAGTAGCATGTGGAAGGTGTAGTATTTGTAAATATATTAGTGGGAATTTTACTAAAATTAATGGTATTGATTTTCAAACTAATGGATAGTTCAATTGTAAAATTGAAAAAGTTATATATGGACTTAAATGCCCCTGTAACAAATTTTATATTGGAGAAACTAAAAGACAATTCTCATGTAGAATAAGGGAACATATTAGGGACATTAAAAATAACAAACAGACTAGTCCTATAGCTATACATTTTAATAAGTACCATAAGGGGAACCCAGATGGGTTAGTAGTAACAGTTTTAGATAGTATTGTGAATAGTAGGTTTATGAATGAACAACAAATTAAATATATTTTAAGAAAAAAGGAAGCATTTTTGATTTTGAAATTTAATACAATGAGCCCTATGGGACTTGATCAAGAATGTGTATGGAAAAGTTTTGTGTGAATGTTATACCTTTAAGGTTTTATTGTTTAATGTTTTAATTAATTGTTTAATTGATTAATGTGAACATTGTTAATATATAAATATATTTGATGTATATGGTGAGATATACTCTGTTAAAGGCAAGTGGCCGAGGCGCTAGAGAAGTTTCATGTGATTTGGATTTCATTAAATCCTTTTTCCTTTATATCGTGTTGCTGGTCTTCAGTTTGTGGTTCTACGATTTATCTTTACTGGTTGTGGTTTATTTTTGTTTTATGGCCAGCGACTCATTATTGGGGTTGCCTAGGATTTTCCTAGATACTCCTTTGGATAATATACAGAAACCCATGGACAATTTATTGGGAGCTACAAATGGAGTGAATGGCTCAAGTTCTACTTTTGTATTACCAAATAGAATTGATAGCAGCAGCTCAGGTGAACCTGGTAATGCGGTTCTTAATAAATGGGAACAAGAAAGAAAACTTTGGCAACAAAATCCGTTTTCCAAAATTGGTAAGAAAATGGAAACTACGGTTAATCCATAGGTTCGTGATATGTTTTCTAAAGTTGAAAGACTGTTATTTAAAGAGACTGCTGTATTTCTGAATTCGCAAAGTATGCAGAGGTATGAGGAGCTTGAAATCACTCCTCGCAGACTCAGAGCTGTAAAAAATCCCTCCACTCCATTTGATCTTACAGTTGTGGAGGAACGGCAGTTTCATGACAGATGGGTTGCGGCTGCACATAGATGCAGTCTAGAATGGGTTCATATTCTGGTAGAAAGAGACTTGTTCAAAAAACAAAAATTGAGAAATGAGATTAAAAACTTATGTTGAGATATTACTAATAAAATATCTCATGAAGAATTACAACAGTTTTTGGTTAAAACTAATGAACAGTTAGTGGGGTATGAACAAGACTTGACTGACAGAAAGAGAACAAAACTGATTCGTGATCTACGTGATTACGAGAGTAAACGTGCATTTCTGGTGGCAACCAATCCTAAAGCTAAAAAGTCACATGTGCAGTTTGAACGGCAGAAGCAGTATGCGAACAAGGAGAATAGAGCATTTACATCAGGCGAAAGTAGTACATCTGTAACAGAAGGGGAAACAGACGCCGAATATTTTCCGGGGCTACCATCAGTTGGTAATAGTAGTTACTTAAATAACGAGGAGCTCCAAGGTCGTAAACGGAGTTGGAATGGAACAGGACAGGGATATTATACAGATTATAAAACATGCCAATGGACAAACAAACGGGGGAAATGGGACTAATTTTCTTAATGCTAGTTCCACTAGCTGTAAGTATGTTGTTAATTTATTGGGATATGAGTTATCAGATTGTGACAATGCCGTTTTGGAAAAGGGTCTAAAATATGTACCTACTGTTTTACCCAGGTTACATGAATTAAAAGGTGATGTGTTTCGTTTTACTCGTAAGTTGAATTTGATAGATTATTTTAATACTGATGGCACTGCAAATGTTACATATGATGATGTGAATAATGACTCCTTCAGTTCTATGGATAGTTTTTATTCTTGCCATTCTAATGAAGATTTTAATGCTTATTGTAAATTAAATACGGAGAATATTAAGGTTAAAAGTGATTTCATGCCTCCATGTAGGAATGATAGTATTAAACACTTTAATATTTTTCTGAGTTATAATGTGGAAAAGGAATTTTTTCCATTTTTGAAAAATAAAAAGAATGTTAGTTATAATTTAGATAAAGAAGAATGGCAATGTTTAAATAAATTAAGTCGTAATGCTGAATTAGTATATAAAGCCGCCGATAAGGGTGGGAAGTTAGTTGTGCTAAGTTATATTCAGTATGTATCTATGTGTTATGCATATTTAAATGATGATCAAATATATAAAAAAATTGATATGGTTGAATATTTAAAAGCACAGGCAGATTATAATGACTTAATAAATAAGGGGCATAGATTGTATTATTTTTCAGTGAAGGATATACAGGAGAAATTTGTTATTAAAAATCCTAGAATGCCATGTTTTAATTGCCTTCCTAAAATTCACAAAAGCTTAATGGATCCCCCTGGATGACCTATTGTGTCAGCCAGTGTCAGTTTTTTACATAATATATCTTGTTTTTTACATGAATTTTTGTTATCTACAGTTAAAAAATTACCATCTTATATAAAAGATGTATTTGAATTTTTGGATAAAATTGATAATATAAGATGGGAAAAAGACATGAATTTTTTAGTATTAGATGTTGTCAGCCTATATACCATTATCAATCATTCAGATGGTATAGGGGCTGTTAAATATTTTTTAGGTGAGAATCCAGTTACTGAATATGTTACTGAATTAATTATGATGTGTTTACAAAATAATATATTTGAATTTAATAGGAGTCTTTACAAACAAACTCAAGGAACAGCAATGGGGGCACCATTTGCCCCAAGTTATGCTAACATATTTATGGGTCATTTTGAAAATTTACATATTTATACTAATCAGTTTTTTAGAAAATTTGTTGCGAGATATTTTCGATATATTGATGATCTCATTTTTATTTGCAGGGGAGGTTTAGATCGAGTAGATGAATTTATAAATGATATACATAATAATAATGTAGGGGTAAAATCTGATGGTTTACAAAGGGGAAGTAAGGTACATTACTTGGATGTAGTGTTACAAGGAGAAGATGATTCTCATATTATTACCCATTTATATAGGAAATTTCCAGATGCTAGTGGCATTTTATATGGTGATAGTTACCATCCCCCACATACTATTAAATCCATACCTTATATGGAATTTATGAGAGTTAAACGACTATGTAATAACTTAGATGGCAGGAAAAGAGAATTATATGATAGTTTTAATAGGTTTCAGGAGAGGGGATATTCTGAGGTAGAATTACATGATAGTTTAAATAGAGTATTATATAATAAAAAATTGTGTATAATTATAGAAGTAATATAAATAGAAATAAGTATGAGAACTTGGAAGACATTTATTTTACTACTACTTATTCAGTATTATCTAAAGATATTTTAGAAGCAGTTAAACACTGTTGGAAAATAGTTAGGAGAGAAGTTGATTGTTTAGAACATAAAAGGTTGTGTTTCTCCTTTAAAAGAGGTAGGAATATAAAAGATTTTATAGTTCATAGTAGATTTCATATGCCTAATAGTACTATAGTGAAAACAATTGATATAACAGGTACAGTAGCATGTGGAAGGTGTAGTATTTGTAAATATATTAGTGGGAATTTTACTAAAATTAATGGTATTGATTTTCAAACTAATGGATAGTTCAATTGTAAAACTGAAAAAGTTATATATGGACTTAAATGCCCCTGTAACAAATTTTATATTGGAGAAACTAAAAGACAATTCTCATGTAGAATAAAGGAACATATTAGGGACATTAAAAATAACAAACAGACTAGTCCTATAGCTATACATTTTAATAAGTACCATAAGGGGAACCCAGATGGGCTAGTAGTAACAGTTTTAGATAGTATTGTGAATAGTAGGTTTATGAATGAACAACAAATTAAATATATTTTAAGAAAAAAGGAAGCATTTTTGATTTTGAAATTTAATACAATGAGCCCTATGGGACTTAATCAAGAATGTGTATGGAAAAGTTTTGTGTGAATGTTATACCTTTAAGGTTTTATTGTTTAATGTTTTAATTAATTGTTTAATTGATTAATATGAACATTGTTAATATATAAATATATTTGATGTATATGGTGAGATATACTCTGTTAAAGGCAAGTGGCCGAGGCGCTAGAGAAGTTTCATGTGATTTGGATTTCATTAAATCCTTTTTCCTTTATATCATGTTGCTGGTCTTCAGTTTGTGGTTCTACGACTATGAACCTATGACATGAAGTGAGGCAAATTCCTTCCTGTTACGGACAAGTTTAACAAGTCAACAGAATTCCACTCTTTCCATTTTTTTTTATACAGCCATATTTCACAAATGTGATTGATGCTTTGTAGTCTCACATTTATTCCCTAATTTATGTGTTGCTGGTCTTCTTATCTCCATCTCCCAACTCCAGTTTAATTCCAAGGTACTCCAGATTCTTCCAGTTAACTCCTGTGCTTTTCTCTGTTTCTTAAGCATTTTCCTATGGAACAGTGGAAAAGGTTTCACTGGCAGTGTCTTTCTGTGTGCTTTATTATCAGAAAAATGAGAAGCAATGTCCCATTCTGCTTGATTGCTCACTTTCTGTTGGAAGAACTTTTGGATGTCCTCAGTCTGTTGTGCATCAAAAATTACTTTGATTCTCCAGGAAAAATATTCTGAAGATAGTTGGCTAAAGCAGCTTTTGTCTCACACCTGCGTCTTGACATTCCCAGACTGCTTGAATAAATCTGTTTCTGTTTTGCCTGGTGTACAATGAATAATCATTTTCTACAAATATTCTACAGATACCAACTTTTAATAGTTTGCCCTTTTCCTCAGTTTTTTCAGGATCAACTCTTTCCGCTGGGAGATTTTGCATCTTTACTAATACTGGTTGTCACTGCTTTCTCATGGCCGGGTTTGGAGCATACACATGATGTGTCCTTTCAAATAACAGTTCCTGCTGTGGAATACCAGTTCATTTGCTTATTTGTGCCTTCATAGAATTAATACAATATGTTCCTGCTAGATTCACTGGTACAGCAAAAAAAAAAATCTCACATTTTTCCTATGTGCTCTGCCTCTAATGCTACCATCTTTTGAAATACCACTAGACAGCTATGAGACTCTGGGGGATGTTATACTGGAGAGGATGAAAACAGAAATTAAAGCAATATGTTCACTTTTTCTACAAAAGAAGAGATGAGCAACACAATCAGATGTAAATGTTAAGAGCAGGAAACTGGATACAAACAGGGGATATGCCTAAATGACAATGATATAATCTGTCTTACATTGTTAAAAAAGGATTGTAAGGCCATCCATTTAGCAGTTCAAATAGAAAAGTGTGTTAGATGGAAGTGTTTTGTGTGGGCAAAGGGCATCTCATCTACAGAGGTCTTATGGCATACAAGTAAAAAAAAAAATGAGAAACATACATTACTGCATTTTGGGAAAGAAATGAGGTTCTACAATACAATATTTATGACGTATATGGTCAATGCATATGAGGTTCTTTATCACACTCGGGACATGAGCGAAAATATAGCTTACTCTATCAGGTCTCTCTACCTCAGATTTCAGCAGAAGATTTAGATTATTTCAATGGGCACAGAACTTAAACAGAAGTAGCTAAAGCTATCCCTAGTCTTCTGAAAGGTAATGGCCCAGGCCCAGGCAACTTTCCAGGAGAATTTGTATGCTGCTTTTTCTGGAATACTTAGCCAGGAGCTGTTGAATTTATTTTATTTGGCTGACAGGTTGTTTTCCCAACCATCATGACCAGCATGTATAATTTTTCTTCCTAAACAGGGGCAAGATCTCCTGTCACCTTTGGAGTATCAATCAATATCTTTTTCTTTGAACACAGACAAAAATATACACTAAAGTCTAAGCACTTTGATCAGGGAGGATTATCCCCGAATTAATTCATGTTTCTCAACAGGGGTTCATTAAAAAGAGGCAAGAAGGGACCTAATTAGGCTCTGGCTGAATATAACGCAATTCAGTAACAGTTTGAAAGATCCAATAGGGGAATTTTTTTAGACTTTAGGAGGACTTCTGACTTGGTGGAATGGGTGTTTATATGGGAAGCAATCTAGGCATATGGTATTGGGATAAATGCAAGTTGCTATACATGAACCCACGGCACAAGCATTAACAAATAGTCTTGCCTGCCCTTTCCATTCCAGAGGGGCAATTATCAGGACTGCCCACTTTCTCCAATGTTGTTTGTGCTCACAAATGAAATTTTGGCAGCCTATATCATGAAATAGCATAGTCAAGCCATAATTTGGGTGTCACATGACATTCTCTTTGTGGTTTGCAAATGGCGGGGTTATATGGGTTAAAAGTCCAGTTTGTCACCTAAAGGGGATTTTTCAAAATCTGCAGAAGTTAGTGCAATCTTGCCTGGCAGTTAATCCAGAAAAATGTACCATACTCCCTCTAAAAGAGGCAGCAAAGCAACAAAACGTTATTTGCTTAGTTTAGTATATTAAAGTAAAACCACAACAATCTTATATGGTCATTATTCAATCAAGAATGTGTGGAAGATACCATCATTAAACTTAAGACCTTTCATTTGCATGCTTAATGAGAATTGTGAAAAGGAAATAAGGTATTACTCAGGAAATGGTTAAGATGCTTTATTTGCCAAAATATCTTTTTTTTTTTTTACTCAGAATATCTCTTTTCTGAAGAAGATCCAATTTCCTGCTTAAATTCAGAAGATCATTGTGAACTTTCTGTGGGTGGACCAGACTCCCTAGAATTGTGAGGAAGGTGTTAATGAATACTATTGGGACTGGGGTCTTGGCCTCCCTGACATAGCATGGTACACTAAAGCAGATATAATTACTCAATCATTACACTTTAAGTGCTTTCCCACACAGTTTGGGTACACACAGAAATGTAAGCAATATGTTTTTTTTTTTGCTGTTGATGAGGAAAGAGAGTAGAAACAAGATATGGAATCCAGGAGGCAGAGATCTGCATGAATAGACTGTATTAATGAGCAGAATACATGGAACATTGTGATGCACTTGGAAATCAATTTAAAACAGCCTTCTTTTACAAAAGGATAATTGGAGGGCATGGACTGTCAAGGGAATATGCTATCGGCAAGAGTTAATTAATCTGACTGCTATGTTCTTATCGTTTCGGGAGTGTAAAGACAGATTCTTCACCGGTGATGTAAGGTTCTGGCAATATCTATAGCTTACATCACTATATCGTAAACATAAATTCCTATCCCCTCTCCAGTACCTGTGAGCAGGAAGTTTCAAAGTGGCTGGAGTCTGTATTTAGAAAGACAGAGTACCAAAAGGCTTGTTTGCGTCTTTTTATGCCATCTTATCATCTCAAACAATGTGATGGGAGCAACATCTCAAAGTGAACTGAGAAAAAATGTTGAAGAGGTCAATACCCAAATCTCAATGGGACATGACATTGACAACTTAGAGACATGCCTCCTTTGGCTTTCATGTCTATTAAATTAGAACTTCCCTCTGAGAATATTCAGTAGGCATAGGGCAACATCTAGTCATTGGTAAAGGTGTGACTCTCAAGAGGCACATTATCTGCACATGGTATGGCACTGTAATTCAAGTCTGTGTATATGACAAACTATTCAGAATGCAGCATCTTGGGCCCTAAAAACATATCTTCCAGAGTCTGATAACTCTAGCTTTTGGCTACTGGATTTGGATGATCTAAAGGTCTCATTAATGGAATTGAAAAGGAAATGGCTTAGATTAGTAACATACTTGGTAGTGGCCATAATATTTAAAGAGCAGTGTACAGGTCTGATGGATTTCATTACTCAAGTATTTACACATGTGGCTAAATTGTGAGCATATTTTAAAAATCACAAATTAGCACAAGAAGTAAAAGAGTACTGGTCTATTTTTACGTTCTGAGCTCCTAGGACTTAGTAGTTTTATGAATGTTAACCTCTTTATGGATATTTAAAATATAGAGATTACAACTCATTTAGTGTTTTGTAAAAGGGGTTATTCTATAATTACTGTTGTAATATAGCTGTTGATATCAGGTATTATTTGCCATTGTTTAATTATTAACTCTGTTATTACTCTGTTTATGCTGATATGGCACAGTTGTTCTTTCTTCTTCATAGATGTTAGACATTGATAATATAGGCCATGTACTGTGGATTTGCATTATAAAGCTAATGATGTCTTAGAAAACTGTTGAGAATATGTTGAAAGATAACATTCAAAGAAATAAAATGACAATGTACAGTAAATACCTGGCAACTTGGAGGAATCCCTCTCAAAGCTTACAGCAAGCATTAAGTATCACATTGTTACCCCCACTCAACCCACACAAATGCAACATCCTCAAAGAGATAACACAAAAATGTACTATGCTGATGCTGTTAAAAAATCCTTGCCTTCTTGAACACAAAAGTTTAGGCATCAGCATACGACTCCACCTGACAACAAACCACTCCAATGTCTAGGATTCATAAAACCAGCTTCTGGAAACATTTTAGTCACTGGGGACTCCACAGTTAGATATATAGATTACACAATCACCAGGCTGGACAAGACCAGGGTTACAGTTAGCTGCCTCTTAGAGGCAAAATGGCTGAATTAAACAGGGCACCCAAGACCATTTCCTCCAGTAAGTATGACTACAATATGACAGTAGTCCATGTAAAAGAAAATGACCTTTAGGAACATGCAGAGGAACTTGCAATGCAAGTATCAGACAAGGGTTCTACATTTAGAATATGGCTATATATGTGTAGCTGCCAAAACATGGTTCAAATGTAAGGCAAGTACTCTCTGTGTGTTGTAGATTTGTGACCACCATGGCATTATATCCATTGGAAACTGCAGTGACTGTATCTCTTCTAGACTGAAATCGAGACTCTCACAGTGAGTTACAGGTTGTCACTGATAACCGTCCACGTCTGCAGATGATCATGCAGAATTCCTGGCTTTACTAGAAATAAAAACTCATTAATCCATCACTCTACGGAGTGAAGTGGCTACAATTCCAATGCAAGATATGCACAATGATTTTTGAAATGGGTAAATAAAAAAAACTCCTGGTTAAAACTGTCCTTAAACCCACCAGGGATGGAAGGCAAGCTCAGCGCATGCCTGTTCTATTTCCTTAGTCTGCTCCTCACTGGTAAAGTCAGAACACCAGGTTGTGAGCTTTACTCTCAGAACCTCCATTCCTCTGGTAACCAACACCACCCTCATAAAATTATACAAAAAAATCTTCACATTTACTCACACATTTTCTAAAGTACGCCCCAGGTGTGCAGTGAGACACACATGCCCATTTAGATAAATGCACTGATCTAGCAGTCCCCACAAGAACCAAATACATTGGGGAATTCAAAAATGAACCACTCCTGTGGTCAGGCAATTTTATACTGTAAAATACCTCACTAAGAAAGTGAAGGCCATTACAAGGATCAGCAAAGCATCTCATGAACTCAGGTATCTGACACACAGGATAACTGCAAGTCCTTCTATAGTTACACTAGAAAACAAATAAATAATCCATATTATTTTTTTACTTTTCCATATTGCAACCTCTTATTTAAACCCAAATGACACCGTAAACATACTGGCAAACAAGTTTGTTGTCATGTTCTCTCCTGAAACTCTTATCCCAACTCCAATCATCCCTGAGTTACTTCCACTCACTAACATTGCTATGGAACATGCTCTTAAGGTACTTTCAAAGACCAAAACCTTTTTCTATGGGTCTTTCTAAAATGCCGGCTTACCTAATTAATAATGTCAAATGCACACTCACAGAATCACCTTCTCAAAGATCATGTTCAAAGCAATGAACTCTAATAATAAAATATCTGTTTTCCCATTTGCTGCCAATACTAGAAACTGGAGATTGGACAACTCTTTTAATTAGATTATAGAAGTATGCCTTAATTATTTAACTGAGTAATTGGTACACAAATGAAAGCATTTAGTTATCTGCCAAGCTGCTAATTAAATTAACAGTTTGGCACAAAACTAAATGTTTACAATAAACTGTAGTTTCTTGCTCCTTCACTTTTTTTCTGACCAATAACAGAAAGCTGCTTTCTGTGTAGCCACCAAAAGACATGACTAAAATATGACAAATGTCCCTCTTAAGAGATGTGACAGCGGTTCCTGCTACTGGAGGCACTTTTTAAAATTACACTTCATGTGAAAGGCATAAAAAGAGTGTCTGCTTTTATAACAGTACTCTGAAAAGGCTTTTCTGAAAGCATAGATGCCAGAGACGTGTTACTTGCTCTTAATTGTATAAGAGTTTGAAGTTTTTCTGTTAACTTTTACTGCAGAAGTTATTTTTTTTTTTATTTTAATAACTCAGTCTGTGTACTAAACTGAGTGAATTCATCTGGCCTGGAACTTGTGGTGTAAGGTTGTAGTGTGAGGTTTGCTTGTATAATAACTTAGTCATCACAAGTACACAGCAGTAACCATGACAATTTTAAGACTTTTTATTATTTGAGCTTGTCACTTTGAACATATTTAAAGAGTTTACCCTAAGCCTAGCTAAAGGCTAAGTTCCTGAATCTTGCACATTGTATAGTGATGCCCCTCCACAAAGACAGACCCATCTGGAAACTACAGACCTATTAGCCTTATGAGTCCAATCTGTAAAGCAATGGAGTACATGATCAACAACCTTACAAATCATGATATCAAAAATCTCATTAAGCTTGACCTACAATAATTTGGCTTTGTAAAGAGTAGAGCATGCCTGCTAAATCTTATAAGCTTCTTTGAGAAGTTTTTCAAGTGATGGATAGATGGCAGGTTAAATCGTTATGGCACTTGGTGCAGAGGATTAAGGCCATAAGCACAAGTTTCTGTGGTACATGTTTTGATTCCCTCAGCCCTCATCTACCTTTTGTGCAACCTTAAGCAAATCACTTAATCAGACAAGTTTAACAAGTCAACAGAATTCCACTCTTTCTATTTTTTTTATACAGCCATATTTCACATATGTGATTGATGCTTTGTAGTCTCACATTTATTCCCTAATTTATGTGTTGCTGGTCTTCTTATCTCCATCTCCCAACTCCAGTTTAATTCCAAGGTACTAGGTTCTTCTAGTTAACTCCTGTGCTTTTCTCTGTTTCTTAAGCATTTTCCTATGGAACAGTGGAAAAGGTTTCACTGGCAGTGTCTTTCTGTGTGCTTTATTATCAGAAAAATGAGAAGCAATGTCCCATTATGCTTGATTGCTCACTTTCTGTTGGAAGAACTTTTGTATGTCCTCCTTAGTCTGTTGTGTATCAAAAATTACTTTGATTCTCCAGGAAAAATATTCTGAAGATAGCTGGATAAAGCAGCTTTTGTCTCACACCTGCGTCTTGACATTCCCAGACTGCTTGAATAAATCTGTTTCTGTTTTGCCTGATGTACAATGAATAATCATTTTCTACAAACATCCTACAGTCACCAACTTTTAATAGTTTGCCCTTTTCCTCAGTTTTGTCAGGATCAACTCTTTCCGCTGGGAGATTTTGCATCTTTACTAATACTGGTTGTCACTGCTTTCTCATGGCCGGGTTTGGAGCATACACATGATGTGTCCCTGCTGTGGAATACCTGTTCATTTGCTTATTTGTGCCTTCATAGAATTAATACAATATGTTCCTGTTAGTTTCACTGGCACAGCAAAAAAATCTCACATTTTTCCTATGTGCTCTGTCCTCTAATGCTACCATTTTTTGAAATACCACTAGATAGCTATGAGACTCTGGGGGATGTTATACTGGAGAGGATGAAAACAGAAATTAAAGCAATATGTTCACTTTTTCTACAAAAGAAGAGATAAGCAACACAATCAGATGTAAATGTTAAGAGCAGGAAACTGGATACAAACAGGGGATATGCCTAAATGACAATGATAGAATCTGTCTTACATTGCTAAAAAAGGATTGTAAGGCCATCCATTTAGCAGTTCAAATAGGAAAGTGTGTTAGATGGAAGTGTTTTGTGTGGGCAAAGGGCATCTCATCTACAGAGGTCTTACGGCATACAAGTAAAAAAAAAAAATGAGAAACATACATTACTGCATTTTGAGAAAGAAATGATGTTCTACAATACAATACAATATTTATGACGTATATGGTCAATGCATATGAGGTTCTTTATCACACTTGGGACATGAGCGAAAACATAGCTTACTCTATCAGGTCTCTCTACCTCAGATTTCAGCAGAAGATTTAGATTATTTCAATGGGCACAGAACTTAAACGGAAGTAGCTAAAGCTATCCCTATTCTTCTGAAAGGTAATGGCCCAGGCCCAGGTAACTTTCCAGGATAATCTGTATGCTGCTTTTTCAGGAATACTTAGCCAGGAGCTGTTGAATTTATTTTATTTGGCTGACAGGTTGTTTTCCCGACCAGCATGTATAATTTTTCTTCCTAAACAGGGGCAAGATCTCCTGTCACCTTTGGAGTATCAGTCAATATCTTTTTCTTTGAACGCAGACAAAAATATACACTAAAGTCTAAGCACTTTGATCAGGGAGGATCATCCCCAAATTCATTCATGTTTCTCAACAGGGGTTCATTAAAAAGAGGCAAGAAGGGACCTTATTAGGCTCTGGCTGAATATAATGCAATTCAGTAACAGTTTGAAAGATCTAATAGGGGCATTTTTTAGACTTTAAGAGGACTTCTGACTTGGTGGAATGGGTGTTTATATGGGAAGCAATCTAGGCATATGGTATTGGGATAAATGCAAGTTGCTATACATGAACCCCATGGCACAAGCATTAACAAATAGTCTTGCCTGCCCTTTCCATTCCAGAGGGGCAATTATCAGGACTGCCCACTTTCTCCAATGTTGTTTGTGCTCACAAATGAAATTTTGGCAGCCTATATCATGAAATGGCATAGTCAAGCCAGAATTTGGGTGTCACATGACATTCTCTTTGTGGTTTGCAAATGGTGGGGTTATATGGGTTAAAAGTCCAGTTCGTCACCTAAAGGGGATTTTTAAAAATCTGCAGAAGTTAGTGCAATCTTGCCTGGTAGTTAATCCAGAGAAATGTACCATACTCCCTCTAAATGAGGCAGCAAAGCAACAAAAAGTTCTTTGCTTAGTTTAGTATATTAAAGTAGAACCACAACAATCTTATATGGGCATTATTCAATCAAGAATGTGTGGAAGATACCATCATTAAAATTAAGACCTTTCATTTGCATGCTTAATGAGAATTGTGAAAGGGAAATAAGGTATTACTCAGGAAATGGTTAAGATGCTTTGTTTGCCAAAATATCTTTTTTTTTACTCAGAATATCTCTTTTCTGGAGAAGATCCAATTTCCTGCTTAAATTCAGAAGATCATTGTGAACTTTCTGTGGGTGGACCAGACTCCCTAGAATTGTGAGGAAGGTGTTAATGAATACTACTGGGACTGGGGTCTTGGCCTCCCTGACATAGCATGGTACACTAAAGCAGATATAATTACTCAATCATTACACTTTAAGTGCTTTCCCACACAGTTTGGGTACAGACAGAAATGTAGGCAATATGTTTTTTTTGCTATTGATGAGGAAAGAGAGTAGAAACAAGATATGGAATCCAGGAGGCAGAGCTCTGCATGAATAGACTGTATTAATGAGCAGAATACATGGAACATTGTGATGCACTTGGAAATCAATTCAAAACAACCTTTTTCAAAAGGATAATTGGAGGGCATGGACTGTCAAGGGAATATGCTATCGGCAAGATTTAATTAATCTGACTGCTATGTTCTTATCGTTTCGGGAGTGTAAAGACAGATTCTTCACCGATGATGTAAGGTTCTGGCAACATCTATAGCTTACATCACTATATTGTAAACATAAATTCCTATCCCCTCTCCAGTACCTGTGAGCAGGAAGTTTCAAAGTGGCTGGAGTCTGTATTTAGAAAGACAAAGTACCAAAAGGCTTGTTTGCGTCTTTTTATGCCATCTTATCATCTCAAACAATGCGATGGGAGCAACAATCTCAAAGTGAACTGAGAAAAAATGTTGAAGAGGTCAATACCCAAATCTCAATGGGACATGACATGCCTCCTTTGGCTTTCATGTCTATTAAATTAGAACTTCCCTCTGAGAATATTCAGTATGCATAGGGCAACATCTAGTCATTGGTAAAGGTGTGACTCTCAAGAGGCACATTATCTGCACATGGTATGGCACTGTAATTCAAGTCTGTGTATATGACAAACTATTCAGAATGCAGCATCTTGGGCCCTAAAAACATATCTTCCAGAGTCTGATAACTCTAGCTTTTGGCTACTGGATTTGGATGATCTAAAGGTCTCATTAATGGAATTGAAAAGGAAATGGCTTAGATTAGTAACATACTTGGTAGTGGCCATAATATTTAAAGAGCAGTGTACAGGTCTGATGGATTTCATTACTCAAGTATTTACACATGTGGCTAAATTGTGAGCATATTTTAAAAATCACAAATTAGCACAAGTAAAAGAGTACTGGTCTATTTTTATGTTCTGAGCTCCTAGGACTTAGCAGTTTTATGAATGTTAACCTCTTTATGGATATTGAAAATATAGAGATTACAACTCATCTAGTGTTTTGTAAAAGGCGTTATTCTATAATTACTGTTGTAATATAGCTGATGATATCAGGTATTATTTGCCCATGTTTAATTATTAACTCTGTTATTACTCTGTTTATGCTGATATGGCACAGTTGTTCTTTCTTCTTCATAAATGTCAGGCATTGATAATATAGGCCATGTACTGTGGGTTTGCATTATAAAGCTCATGATGACTTAGAAAACTGTTGAGAATATGTTGAAAGATAACATTCAAAGAAATAAAATGACAATGTACAGTAAATACCTGGCAACTTGGAGGAATCCCTCTCAAAGCTTACAGCAAGCATTAAGTATCACATTGTCACCCCCACTCAACCCACACAAATGCAACATCCTCAAAGAGATAACACAAAAATGTACTATGCTGATGCTGTTAAAAAATCCTTGCCTTCTTGAACACAAAAGTTGAGGTATCAGCATAAGACTCCACCTGACAACAAAGCACTCCAATGTCTAGGATTCATAAAACCAGCTTCTGGAAACGTTTTAGTCACTGGTGATTCCACAGTTAGATATATAGATTACACAATCACCAGGCTGGACAAGACCAGGGTTACAGTTAGCTGCCTCTTAGAGGCAAAATGGCAGAATTAAACAGGGTACTCAAGACCATTTCCTCCAGTAAGTATGACTACAATATGATAGTAGTCCATGTAAAAGAAAATGACCTTTAGGAACATGCAGAGGAACTTGCAATGCAAGTATCAGACAAGGGTTCTACATTTAGAATATGGCTATATATGTGTAGCTGCCAAAACATGGTTCAAATGTAAGGAAAATACTCTCTGTGTGTTGTAGATTTGTGACCACCATGGCTTTATATCCATTGGAAACTGCAGTGACTGTATCTCTTCTAGACTGAAATCCAGAGACTCTCACAGTGAGTTACAGGTTGCCACTGATAACCGTCCACGTCTGCAGATGATCATGCAGAATTCCTGGCTTTACTAGAAGTAAAATTCATTAATTCATCACTCTACGGAGTGAAGTGGCTACAATTCCAATGCAGGGTATGCACAATGATTTTTGAAATGGGTAAATAAAAAAACTCCTGGATAAAACTGTCCTTAAACCCACCAGGGATGGAAGGCAAGCTCAGCGCATGCCTGTTATATTTCCTTAGTCTGCTCCTCACTGGTAAAGTCAGAACACCAGGTTGTGAGCTTTACTCTCAGAACCTTCATTCCTCTGGTAACCAACATCACCCTCATAAAATTATACAAAAAAAATCTTTAAATTTACTCACAAATTTTCTGCAGTACGCCCAAGGTGTGCAGTGAGACACACATGCCCATTTAGATAAATGCACTGATCTAGCAGTCCCCACAAGAACCAAATACATTGGGGAATTCAAAAATGAACCACTCCTGTGGTCAGGCAATTTTATACTGTAAAATACCTCACTAAGAAAGTGAAGGCCATTATAAGGATCAGCAAAGTATCTCATGAACTCAGGTATCTGACACACAGGATAACTGCAAGTCCTTCTATAGCTACACTAGAAAACAAATAAATAATCCATATTAATTTTTACTTTTCCATATTGCAACCTCCTATTTAAACCCAAATGATACTGTAAACATACTGGCAAACAAGTTTGTTGTCATGTTCTCTCCTGAAACTCTTATCCCAGCTCCAATCATCCCTGAGTTACTTCCACTCACTAACATTGCTATGGAACATGCTCTTAAGGTACTTTCAAAGACCAAAACCTTCTTCTATGGGTCTTTCTAAAATGCCGGCTTATTAAATTAATAATGTCAAATGCACACTCACGGAATCACCTTCTCAAAGATCATGTTCAAAGCAATGAACTCTAATAATAAAATATCTGTTTTCCCACTTGCTGCCAATACTAGAAACTGGAGATTGGACAACTCTTTTAATTAGATTATAAAAGTATGCCTTAATTAATTAACTGAGTAATTGGTACACAAATGAAAGCATTTAGTTATCTGCCAAGCTGCTAATTAAATTAACAGTTTGGCACAAAACTAAATGTTTACAATAAACTGTAGTTTCTTGCTCCTTCACTTTTTTTCTGAGCAATAAGAGAAAGCTGCTTTCTGTGTAGCCACCAAAAGACATGACTAAAATATGACAAATGTCCCTGTTAAGAGATGTGACAGCAGTTCCTGCTACTGGAGGCACTTTTAAAATTACACTTCATGTGAAAGGCATAAAAAGAGTGTCTGCTTTTATAACAGTACTCTGAAAAGGCTTTTCTGAAAGCCGAGATGCCAGAGAAGTGTTACTTGCTCTTAATTATATAAGAGTTTGAAGTTTTTCTGTTAACTTTTACTGCAGAAGTTATTTTTTTTTTATTTTAATAACTCAGTCTGTGTACTAAACTGAGTGAATTCATCTGGCCTGGAACTTGTGGTGTAAGGCTGTAGTGTGAGGTTTGCTTGTATAATAACTTAGTCATGACAAGTACACAGCAGTAACCATGACAATGGTAAGACTTTTTATTATTTGAGCTTGTCACTTTGAACATATTTAAAGAGTTTACCCTAAGCCTAGCTAAAGGCTAAGTTCCTGAATCTTGCACATTGTATAGTGATGCCCCTCCACAAAGACAGACCCATCTGGAAACTACAGACCTATTAGCCTTATGAGTCCAATCTGTAAAGCAATGGAGTACATGATCAACAACCTTACAAATCATGATATCAAAAATCTCATTAAGCTTGACCTACAATAATTTGGCTTTGTAAAGAGTAGAGCATGCCTGCTAAATCTTATAAGCTTCTTTGAGAAGTTTTTCAAGTGATGGATAGATGTCAGGTTAAATCGTTATGGCACTTGGTGCAGAGGATTAAGGCCATAAGCACAAGTTTCTGTGGTACATGTTTTGATTCCCTCAGCCCTCATCTACCTTTTGTGCAACCTTGAGCAAATCACTTAATCAGACAATGCTCCCGGATCACCCCTGAAAAGGAACTGTGTGTCTCGTGGGCCTTACTGGTTAACAAATGGGTGTTATTATTATTATTACTATTATTATTTTGCTGCCTTTCTTGATCTGACCAGACTATCTGACACTACATCACATTACGGAATTCTCAGTAAGCTAACTACCTTTACTGTTGATCTCTCAGTGTTCAAATGGATAGAAAACTGACTCAAGAGCCAAAAACATGTTGTCAGTGTAGGTAATGCCTCTTCAAACAGAGGGAAGATGACCAGTGGTGTCCCGAAGGGATATTTACTTGGTCTCCCCTGCTTAGCATTTATTTCTCTGACCTCAAAACTATTAACTATGACCTCTGATTGAACAAATTTGTTGATGATTGCAAACTGGGCATAATTGCCAACTCCCCCAAATATAGTTACCTTTCAAACTGAAGTAGTGTTAGTTAACAGCTGATGTTTAGAAAAAGAGATGAAAAGAAGTATAGTATTTTCTTTAGTAAGCATCTAATCAGTACAGTTAAATGCATCAACAACTTGTCATTATCACGCAAAATAGTGACTGGGAGGTCTTAGCAATTAGGTAGGTAGCTCCCTCTTCTTTGATCATTATGTGGCTGCTAAGGACAGAAAATCCTTCTATATTTTTATTTATTTTATTTATTCCAGTTTGGTGACCGGAAAGGTCACAACTAATTGCCAAAGGCAAGTCTTCCTAATCCGAAGAAATCAGTTCTCCATTACATTCTATCCCGGTAAGACCCATTACTGAATATAATGCACCCTTTGACATGTATCTCACTAGACACACAAAAAAACTTGAAAAAACATAGAGGCTCCTAACCAAAAAAAAATAAAATAATAATTGCTTGTCTCAAAAATCTTAGTTAACATGAGATACTAAAAGCCTTGTCCCTGTACTCTATATCTTGCAGATTCCTGAGGGGAGATATGTGTCTCACTCACAATGCCCTTAGCGATCTTGCCATCTTTGACCTCTTTTTTTTTTTTGGTAAGCTGAATTAGTGCAACCAACACTAGAATCAGAGACCTAAACTTACATCAAGAAATAAATAAAACATGATGAAGGGACAGGTCCATCACTCAGCACCTCTCCTTGCTTTGGAATAAGCTTCCTTGGCAGGAAAAGCAATGTGATTTCTTGACATCTTTCAAACATAGCTTGGATAACTGGAAGGGTACCCTTAAATCTACCCTGGGATCTCACCCTCCTTGAAAAAGGTAGACAAGCCTGAGGGTGGATATTGGTAAGGTGCACATGGCCTCTGGTCCCATTGTTTTGTATATCCTATGATCTTATCTTCAGGAAACAAAGACATATGTCTGAGTGCTACCGAGACAAGGGGAGACACCTCTTAACTGCATACATGCTAAATGATGTCATAAGAAAATGGAACACTCAAGTTCCATGGGATCAAACAACACATCTGGGGGTTCCCTTTATGGAATTAAGTAACCCCCCATTGATCATGTTAAACAAAATGTTAGTATGTGGACATTTCCCTGATCTATGTTAACAGCTGCACTGTAGCTGGGGGGAGGAGTCACATAAGACTCAAACAATTTTAGACTCATCACCCTAATCAGTATTCTGTGCAATATGGTGGACCAGAACTGTAGCTAGCTTATCTGGCAATTTGTCTATTTCCCCCAAAATAGTGCCATTTTCAACTTTCCAAAATAAAAAAAAAAGATGTTATCAAAATTACAGGTAAAATACCATACACAAACCCCAACTGCTTGCACCCAGGGCAGACGTCCCTTCGCTCTGCCCTAATTACGGCTGTGTCTGCAGATTTCTGAGGGGAGATGTGTCTCGCTCACAGTGCACAATAATAATTATTATAATTACAATAATAATAATTTACAGTTATAATGATGCTTTATCATGGAAGACCTGCTTCTGCTAGATATGTATTAGTCTGGATGTCCCACAGAGATCCACACTGGAACTATTTAGCTGGAGTGTTTTGAAATATAAAAGTCTTAAATGGGCTATGGAGAACCAGACAGACTGAGTAGTACAAAATGGTTTTGATAAAGATGCAGGAGTTCTACAACTTGGTCTATAAAATGTACAGCTAATACAGCAATAATAACCTCAAGTTTAATATCAGTAAAGGCTGCTTCATGACACTTGGTGAAAGAACATTTAGTTATTTATTTACTTATGTTTTTGTTTGACTGGGTGAAGTCTCACTAGCTTGGTAGCCTATTTTCAGGGGAGAGTTAAAGTAATATTTATAACCATAAGAAATTTGGCTAAACAACTGGGGAAGTTCCCCTACTTCTGAAAGACGTGATGAAGAGTGCTTCTGGACAAGGGAATGGAATGGGGATTCACAAAACATGTTATGACTGTGTGAGACCACTGTGGATGTTAATCAGAATTAGGAAAATAATGCAAATGCTGAGATTATGGTTACAACAACAGTAAGTGGAGGTTTAGACGATAAAGTCTTGAAATGATTGATATCAGAAAGCAAACCTGATGCTGGCAAAGAGGTTGTTTAGACCAATGTAGTTGAACAGAAATTTCCATAGGACAGTGAAGGATTTGCAGTCAGATTCACTGGATGTTTTCATTTACAATAGTGTTACTGATACCATGGCTTCAGAAGGGATGATGCTTGGTGATATAGAAAGAATGCATGATATGGAGGGGGGGAAGGCAATGCTACTGCTACAAATCTATGACAAGGCAGTAAAAATTAAATTTAAAGGATCATAGGAAATAAAAGGCAAGCAAGTCACAAGGCCATTTATACCTGTTCATACCCAACCTCATGCTTTAGCCTCACTTCTCAAGAAGGACAAAGAAGGTCAATCCTAGAGTAAATTTATGGGTACCCAAGCATTCATTCAGGTTTAATATGAATGTTAAGCTGCTACTTTAACTTCCAGGGGGATGTCTCTTCCAGAGGTAGAACAGGTGCTGGATAATTATTTTTTTCAGTATGTTTTATTTATGTGCTGGTGGAGACTTACGTGACTAGTTCTGTTATTAGTGAAGCTATCTGAGTTGTGAAGATACAGGAGCTCAAGGAGGATGGAGTCCCTGGTTACATGGAATGCAAGGCATAGATCACCAAGCAAGAGTCTATAACAAATTAAGTAGGGCAAACAGAGCAGCAAGCCCTTCCTGGTAGCTCATGAACAATCTTCTTGGTTAGGAACCTCTGGGGCCTTTCCAGTTGCTTAAAATGCCTAGGAAGGTACATCTTGAAAATGTTGTACTCAATAGTTGGTCTAATTGGGGCTGCATACACATGGATCAAACTTTTTTCACTTGAATAACATCCCCTTAAATATTAGTTGTGCTAAACAGAAACACTTTTTGAATACTGTTGCTACATTGTAGTCGAAGGAGAGAAGAGAATTTTGCATTATCATTTTAGAGTGGGGTATTGCCAATATTGCACTTTAAGGGAGACAGTTGTTTACCAAATGTGACAATACTACACTTTCTTCACATTTAATCTTAGCCCTTTTTTCTGTACATCAGTTGTTACAAGGGTTGTTTCCTGCAGTAATGAGGGAGACTTGACAATAACACTCCATCTCCAGCCATACAAAGGTCCTGACTTCTGGTCTGAGGAATGGAGGAGTAGATGCTGCAAATGAGGGGTCTCAGTAATGAGTCCTGCAACATACCTCTAATAGCCTTCATACTTTCTGAGGAGACACACACCACCTTAACTATGTGAGTTATATCTTTCAACCAGTTGTCATCCACATCACCATATATGGATCTAATTTTAAGGCAATTACCTTATTAACAATGCCAGCATGGGGTACAATGTTGGAGGATTTGCAAGATCCAAATAAGCTGTGTAAAAGAATGACCAACTGTCTACAATCTGTGCGACTTTCTTGAAGAAGTAATTAAATTTAGGCAAAACGTCACTTTGAGAAAGCCAAATAAATATGGACCTAGCCTTATAATGTTTTGGTACCATAGTTTATGAGGTCAGACATGGTACATTCTGTGGCTTTGCAAATCAGACTAATCACGCTAATGGGTTATAGTTTACTAGGTCTATGGTAGGGCCACTCTTGTGTAGCAGTATCACCACTTCAGTTTAACATACTTCCAGAACAAATCCTGCAGATGATTTCAGGTTAAAGAATTTAAGCTGGGTCTACACAGTGGCATGTTTTTGTGCTATTTATTAGTTGTCTAGGCAAACTTTCAGGCCACGTTAGTAGTATTTTCATTTTTATACAGCATCTTCAATACATGATCCTTTGTGATATTAGGAGGTCCATGGTATTTGCAATTTGTGGAATTTATGGAATTAAGATAATTGTTTCAGGGATAAAGGACAGTCTTCTGGGTCTGAGGAGTAAGTGTTTCTTTTTCAAATAACACAACTGGGTACTATTTCTTAGTTTCTTAATGTAACTAAAGAAGGACTTACAATTACTCTTGGTTCAGACGCTAATTTAAGTTCATGATCTGCCTTACTAGCCCCAATAAGAAATTTTTAGATCTGTTATGTAATTAAGATTTTTTTCTATTGGTAGAGTTCACTTAAGCTGGAAGACCACCAGGGTGTTTTTTCCTTAAACATTCCATTATATTTGGCCATAACAGAGGCAGTCATGTCTTGGCACCTATCTATGTGGGAATACATCTCCTTTGTATAAATCACAGCTGTGTCAGTGTTGGTACTGGTGATGTTACAGGTGAATTTCAACAGCTCATCACAGAGTTTAAGGGGTTTATCTGTTTGAAACCCTTGAATTCAGAGACACTGACTGCAGGGGTTTGACAGATTTTGAAAAAGAAGTTTATATATTTATGTAAAGACTCAGTCCAGGATGGGGAACTAGAAAGATGGTACATGTACTCAGTAGTGTAGCTATGGTGGGGCAAAGGTGGCAGCTTTAATGGGCACATCAGCAGATCAATTTTTTTTCAATGTTTTACTTGTCAGTAGTAGAGCCGGATGGCATTAGGACTTGGTGCTACTTACCTCCTAAAGCCAGATCAGAATAAAGACCCTTTTTTTCTCTCACGTACTGCGTATGAGTATTAAGAACCTGGTTTGCCTCCTTAGAAGAGAAGGGAGTCATGCAAGATTGCGGAATGGACCTTTTTTTTTGCTCTCATGCTCAGTGTGAGGGATTAGGGCAGTAGGACACGCCACTACCCATTAGGAGAGGAAAGAAAACATCAGATCGAAGAACAGACTTTTTTTTTTGTTTTTGCTCCTCAAGCTAGCATTGAGGAGTGCCAGATCAGGGCATGGCACCTGGCACCATATGAGCCAGATATGCCTCTGCATATACTGGCTAAATTAGTTAAGATTCCTGGGTTATACGTCGAAGTAATGGAAGGTTGTCAGCAGAGCATATTAGGGTACAATCATGGGTATACTGGATTAAAGTGGCATGCTTACTTGCAGCATATTATATCCTCTAGCTGGATTTCAACAAACATCTAAGAACATCTAATATTAAAAGAAAACATTCATTCTGTCATTCATTCATTTCTATTTTGATTACCAGGAAACTTTGACTGGGTAGAAGCCCATTTTCAGCAGAGGCTTGGTGAGAAAAACTAAACAAAAAAGAAGAATTGCAATTAATACAATGCTAGTGACTACAAAGTATAAGTATGTCTGCTGAATAGTATGTACATTTCTGTCAGTAGTGCAGATTATAAGAGACAAAGCAGTACAGGATATACAAATACATACAGATTATGAGAGACAAAGCAATACAATGTGTACAGTTATATACGGGAGATACATAAGAAGGGTGGAAAACTTGATTCAAAAGAACAGTTGATAGGATATTTAGCAAATTATTAGTCCCCAGGGATACTTCATTTAGGCTAAGATTGACATAGCATCTATCTAAGAAACGTGAATAAAATAAAATATTTGCTATCAGGGTCCAGAGGTAGTAAGACATTTTACTGGAGAACAGTGTGGTTTATGATAGGTCATCAAAGGGCAAGGAAAGGAAGTGTTAGTGGTATTAATAGATTGTTGACGAAATATTTTAGCCCTGGGTTTGTTAATAGCTCTTGTAAAAGTAAGATTAGGTGTAGAAGTGCTATGATTTGGGCAGAACTCAAGTTGTGTGGAAGTGAGGCCTAGGTGACTGCTAAGAATGAGATAGAGTAACTGTTTATGCACATATTTTTTGAAAGTGGAGACAGGATAGAAATAGGCATAAAGACTGAACGTTCAGTGGAGTTTGCCACCGTTACTGAGCGGAATGATGTGACATTTTTTTCCTAAAGAGAAGGAACATAAGACTCTTGGATGGACCTGTTGATTAGTATAGACAGAAGATATGCAAGGGCATCTTGCAGCTACCATTAAGAATGCAGGAGAATCTGCATCTGATGGCAGTGTTCTAAGCTTTATTTTTTGTTGTTATTGCTCGATAATTAAAGTTGGAACAGGCTGATAGGAGAATGCTGCTCTATTGCTTGTAGTCTGGAATGGGGTGCGAATATCACTTGCAGGATAGTCTTTGATTAAGCTGTTTACACATCAAATGAAATATGAGCTCAATGTTGTAGCTCTGTGAAGTGGGGAGGTATTAGGAATGGAGCTGGACTGTTCACTAGAGCCTGAGCATAACATGCTGGAAATAATAGGCAAGAACATTTAGAGCTGTTGCGATTAGTACATTTCTTGTCTCTATAATGGAAAAGAGGTTGAATTACAACTTTGAAAACTGAAATAAAACATGTTGGACAAACAAATTAAGCACAGTGTGAGACATGATCAAGAAAATTTGAAGAAAATTTGTATAAAGTATACATTTACATCTCCAAACATAACAGTTTCTTAGGAATGGTGCTGGAGAGCCAGGGCAGGATATTTTCCAATGTGTTAATGTTGCTCCCTGAGGGAGGATTTTAGGTACATAAACATAAATTTTGTGTGTGCTCAGTTTGATATGGGTTTTGAGAAGTTCGGTGTTAACTGAAATGTGGAAGTGTGTGTGGGTAAGAAGAAAGGTCAATGCTGTTAGATTATAATAGTGCAATCCCTCCTGTTTTTTGTGTAAGCAGTCAGTTCTCATGGTGCTGTATCCAGTTGGAAGAATTTCATCATCTTTTATGATGTTTTAACCTGGTTTCCCTAAGGCTAAGGATGTCAGGATTATGGGTTGGATCCATGCACAGAGTTCTGTGATTTTTGTTGCAGATGCTAAGAAGGTTCATGCTGATAAGGTTAAGTTTTTAATTTTGTTTGAATTAATATTGGAAGCAGTAAAGGCATTATGGGAAGAACTGTGATTTGGGAGTTGAGATGGATATCCCACAAAGGTACATGGTCTACACACTAATTAAATGTGTGAAAGCAGAAGGCAATGCTATTTTTAGTTTGAGCTTTAATTTATCTTCAGTGCCATGGATGCAAAGAATCCTATATTTGAATAAATCAATTTGGGAGGTATTAAATATCACTGAAACTATGGGGTCATTGACAGGTGGGAAATGTACTGGGATGCAGTAAAATTTAGGGGTAAGAAAATATCAGGTACGTGACTAAGGGGGGGTAGCATAGGATAGTAGATGAGTATTACAGTGGACCAAGAAAGGTGTTGGATCACAATAATGGAAATGGCATGCAAATTAAATGTTGTATGAGAGGATAGTGGTGGAATAAGAAAAGGAAAAGGGGAAAGTGTGTAAGGTAAACAGACAGGGAAAAGAAAAAACTGTGCAGTTAGTATGGGCAGAGCACTTTTAATTATGTATCTTTACTGGTTTGATGATTGTGATAGGTTGTTAAAGGGTAAGGACTGGTCATGATAGAACAGATGATGTAGATGAATTTGGCCATCAGCATCAAGATTCTGATAATACATGAAATCTCTCAAAATGCTTTGTGTTTCCTGACCCTCAAAATATTGCTGTCTTTCATTGTTTTATCAAATACTGGCCAGTCCATTAATGAAAACCTTACTGTCACTATCGTCTTGCAAAAACAAAAGCTGAGAGTGAACCTCTGCATTAAGTTTCTGTATAGCTCTTCATTCATGGCTACTAAGAGTTGCATGTACTGAAGCCCTCTGCCTTATTATTAACAGCTCCACTTGCAGGTCATACTGTAAACTGTGGGGCTTTTGGAATTTGTCAAAATGGACTTAAGGAAAGGTGATGTTATTAATTTTTAAGACTGCAAAGGGTATTACTGGCAGGTTCTTTTAAATTCCTTTGTTTTCCTGGCATTCATAATTTTATCAGTTTTAAGGAAGACTTGAGGAAACATGGCACTGAACATTAATTCCGTATATGAGTCATGTGATAGTATCACATGACACCTTTGTTTTTATTGGTGTATTAATTTGAAACAGGCAGTCTGATGAAGTCTTGAAGGTGGGACAAAAGTGCTTACTAGCTAGTGAATTTAATAAAGCTTCTTGTCTTTGGTTCCATTTGTGTGTGTGGCTACCTGTTTTTTTGTCCATCTGCTTATGTTTTTTCCTGTAGTATTACAATCAAGTGGGTGTCCTTGCTACTGCATGACTGTGCAGCAGCATATGAGACTGTCTGTTAAGAGGACAGAGTGTGGTGGCAGGGACAGCCAAGTGCTTGGTGCTTTCCCTAAAGAAGGACTAGTTAGTGTATTTCCAGACTAAATGGGTAGCTCATTACCTCCTATTTTGCTACAATAAGTGCAGTAAACCTCCCTAAGCTTATTTTACCAGAGTACCTGCAACATCAGTGGCTTTTTCTTAAACATGGTGCTTAATAATATTGTGCAATAGCAACTTGGATTGCTCTGAACCTTTGTGAAGATTTACAAACATGATGTAATGCTCATGTTCAGGTCTCCCTTTGGGGCATTCTAATAAGGAATCTGATCTTATAAAATGGGCTGCCCAGGAAGATCTTTGGACTGATTCTGCTATTTGTAGAGGATAGCCTCTTCCTACTAGATATGAAAGTTGTGTACTACTTACCATGACAACATATTTGGAAAAGCAAGTCCAGCCTCTGTAAGTCCCCCAGATACCTTCCTCTATCTCTGGTATAACTCATCCTGTATTTTGCTTTTCTGGATTCTGATGCTTCTGACTCTCACTCCAGGTCTGGGCAGGGGGAGGATTTTTAGTAGCCTGGGAATTTTATTTACCTGCTGAGTGGTCATAGGTTCATAGGTGTGTACTAGACTAATGGCCCTGGTGCCTTTACAAGCCTAGCCCATAGGATTACCCTGGTGTTGTGCCACCTGACAAGCAGAGGCACTGGAGTGATTCCCGAGGTGAATTCTCTATTTTCCATCCACTCATCAAGATTTCTCTGGAAGAGGGCCAGTGAGGTGCTCTGCTTGACATGTAGGGGAAGTCTATTCCATAGCATGGGCAGTCTCTGGGTTATGAACCTGTCCCTCCAGCATGTTCTGTGATTGAGGTAATGAGGTTGAGGTCTCTGGAGCGTGTGTTGCAGAGGGATTGGGATTTCTTTAGATGTAGCATTTCTAACAGAGCTGGGTCAGACATGGCTTTAAGTCAAGCATAGAGCTCCTCTAAGTAGGCGATATGAGACAGAGAATATTTGGCATTTTGTGAGTCTGTCCATATAGGACAACTGTTTAAGGCCTAGGATCATCTTTGTGAGGTATTTTTGTGGCCTCTCCAGTTGTTGCAGGTGTCTAGTGAGGTACATGCCAAATGGGGAACTGTACTCGATGACTAGCCTAATGAGGGAAGAGTAGTGGGACACAATGACCTCTTTCTTCCTGGATGCAAAACCCTTAGTAATGAGATGTGCCACATAGAAGGACTTTCTAACCGCAGTGGCAATGTGGTGGTCAAAAGAGAGGTTGCTGTCAATCTGTATTCCCAGATCTCTTATAATGCCTTCTATGTTCAGTGGACTACCATCGGTGTGGTAATTCATGGAAACCGAGTTTTTCCCAAAAGGGATGATGACACATTTTTTGGCATTGAGCTTAAGGCCATGGTTCTGACACCAGATGTTGGTCTAAGTGAGGCCTTTCTACAGGGTGTCAACATCATTTGGGGAGTTAATAATAGCTCCCAACTTGCAATCATCTGCAAACTTTGTCAGCCAGAGTCCCTTCGTGTTGGCCTGGACTTCAGAGAAGTAGATATCAAACAGGAGAGGACTCAGGACCGAACCCTGTGGGACTCCACTCGTGACTAGTCGGCAGTCTGACTTGGAGTCAGCTACTTTCACACTGTGGGTTCTCTCTGTGAGCCAGTTTGCAACCCACCTAGTGATGCAGGGGTTGATGCCTAGCTTAGTGAGTTTTTCTATGACTCCTGAGTGGGGAATGGTATCAAAGGCCTTGGCCAGATCAAGGTAGGCTGTATGAACCACCTTGCCTTCATCCACAGCTCTGGTGACTGACTCAAAGAAGTCGACCAAGTTGAGCAGGCATGATCTACCATTCACAAAACCAAATTGTGTGGAATCCAAAGTTTGGAGCTTCCCAATATCCCTGTTTATTAGGTCCATGATGATGCATTCCATAGCTCTGCATATCAGACTAATGGGGCGATAGTTCCCAGGGTCTGTAGTCGCTCCTTTTTTGTGGAGAGGGATGACTGTAACAGTGCACCATTTGGTAGGGACAAAGCCTGAGGTGAGGTTGTGATTGAACAGGGCACACAGGTGTGGTGCCAGTTCACTCTGTAGTTCATGCAGAACACAGCCAGAGATATTGTCAGGTCCCATAGAAGCTATATTCTTGGCCTTGGACAGTGCTGTTTTAACCTGTTCAGCAATAATATTGGGTGCTTGGCAATCAACTGGTGTTGTGATTGGTCCTTGGGGGTAAAGTCGGCAATGAATCTGTCGGCCATTATATTGGCAATATCTTTTGGCGCGGTATAGGAGGTACCACTGTGCAGTACTTCAGAGCAAATCTGGGTATTGCCATGGAGATTCTTTACATAAATATAGAAGGTCTTGTGGTTGTCTTTATTATCTGGTGCAATTCTGTTTTCACAGTTAGCTTTACAGGATTTGAAGAGGGATCTCAACTTTTTGTTGAGGCTAAGGGAGTTTTTCCAGTCACCATATTCCACATCAGTTTCTTCCTTCTGTTGTAGTCTTGTTTATGGCAGGGGACCTCCAGATTAGCTTCCTGTTTTTGGAGAAGAGCGTCTTGGTTCTATTGGGTATGGCAAGATCTATGCATTTGTGTACGTGTTCGTACAGTGCATTGGTGTATGATTTGGTGGTCATGCAACTATTCTCCATTTGCATGGGTGCCATTAAGTTAGCCACCTCTCTTTCTAGGAGCACAAAGTTAGCTTTGGAGAAGTTTTTCATGGTGGTTACCTCTGCGTGGGGGATGGGGGTGGGGTGGGAGGGATGTGGATTTCCAGGCTGATTAGTTTGTGGTCAGATCTAACCAGGGAGGAGTTGACTATTGGTGTAGAGCAACGGTCGCCCATGTTAGTAATGACCAGGTCAAGGATGTTGCTACCTCTAGTGGGAGTAAGAAAGGGCTGGTCCAGGGCATTGAAATTAATGAATTCCAGGAAACATTGGACAAGTGTATTGGTACATGACTAGTTTTCCCAGTTAATGGAGGGCTAGCTGAAGTCGCCCAGTACGAGTGTGTTAGATTGGACCCCAATATTCTCCAGGGTGCTTAGAAATGTGGAGTGTGTGTCCTGGGACATGGTTAGGGACCTATAGCAGGCAACAACCTGAATCACTGTCTTACCCAGTTTTAGCTACACCTGAAGTATCTCTGATACGTTATGTTGGGTTCCCAGTCTGGATGTGTGTGCATCCTTTATGAATATGGAAACACTACCACCTTTGGAGCTTCGGTCCAAGTTCTGGGGCCGAAAGGTGTGGAATGAGTTATAGCCTGGTAGTGCAGGCATGCTTTCTGCTGCTTTTAACCAGGTCTCTGTTACAGCACAAATGTCAATGTTCTCCATTTTAAGGAGAGCTTCAAGTGAGTGCATTTTAAGATTTAGACTTCTAGCATTGAGCAGCATGACCCTCAGATTGCATTTGTTTGCAGCTGTCATAATGTCTATGTAGCAGTCAAAATGTCTATGGCCTTAGCTTATCTCTGAAGGATGGACCTACTTTTCTTGATCTGTTGCTATAGTAAGGACATAATATTTTTTATGCAGATTCCAATGTTTTATTTTCCTTGATATTTTTACTTATGGAAATAAGTGATTGAAGACATAAGATGATGCCACTAAGGGGCAGGTATGTATTAGGGGCGATGTTATGAAGTTACTCAAATGAGATTTTTGATACATTTGGGGAACAAAACATATACAAATGTTACCTCTGAATCTAATAAACTCAAGTGTAAATTTATATAACAGCTTATGTATGGTGATGAAAATACCACCTGCTCAGTATATTATTACAGATATGACTGCTCAGTTGAAAAAGAAAAAGAAGCTGATACTGCAATTCAGGACAGATGAAATTTCTAAAGGTGACATTAAAACTTTTAAGGATAGTTGCTGAACGGTGTAACAAAAATAGCCAATAAAACAAGAATATGGACTGAAGAATGGGAGGCTTACCTTTGTTATTTACCTGGTATATATGCGTGAATTAAATGAAAATGGGTGGTTTGAGGTACCGCAGTCAGCTTCAGACTTGTTTTCTTCTGTGGCAAACTGGGCCATTTGATTAGTGAATACCCATATAAAACGTATATAAGGAGAAACCTACAGCAGAGGAGTATAAGCTGGTATGTAACAACTGCAAGGAAGAAGGGTATTTCTGGCTTGATTGTGCTTTCTTTCAAGATGAAAATAACACACACTGTACAAGTGAGTGAAAGTGTGACTGCAAATGACAACAGTAACTGAATTGTCAATGAAAGAGATAATATGGTTGAGAAAAATAATATCGAACACTGTGACGAAAGCATATCAGGAGAAGAAGAAGAAGGGCTCTTCTGTTGTATAAAGTATTTTTTATTTTTTCCAGTTGATGCATGTTCCATATTCTGGGCTGAGACTGAAAATGGTCCAATGGAATCAGTGCTCTATCCCAGTTAACAAATTGCATAAATAAATAACTAAAATACTGAATGAGTTGCAGTAAATAACAGACATAAAATATTACGGAATGAAGTAGACACTGAAGAAAGTTTTGTATCATGTGAAGGGAGCATAAAAAAGATAAAGGATCTACTAGCTCAATGGTGTATAAAAGAAAAAAAAATGGAAAAGTTTAAGGGTAAAAGGGGAGATATAATGTTTCCATTATATAAGTGAATGTAAACAGTTTAACTAATGACATCAGGAGATTAGTGACATATTAGTGAAAAGAATCTCAGTAGAATATTTTTTCTCAAGTGAATACTACAAATGTTAAAAGAGAACACATAAATCAAACTGAGTTAATGTGCAATGGGAATGGTGGGAGAGAAAACTGGTACAGAAAGTTATTACAATGGATGTGCAAATAATAGAAGTAGGGGCAAACAAAGGAATGGTAAAATAAACAGTAGAGTGGTAAGGTTAATAACAATGAATTATACTTGAAATGGTTAGGTTTTCAAAATGTGAGGCCCTTTGTTCTACATATGGAAATGATAGTTTCAGATTTCAATTGTGATAAAAGGAAGCAACAGTGAAAAGTAATGCGGGATGTAAAGATTTGTAGAGACATAATGAATTAGATTTGGAGGAGTATATGAATAAAAAGGAAAATTAGGAAAGAAATATATTATTTTACTTTTTTTCAGGAATACTAAAGGGAAATTTGTATTAGATTTTCCATATCACTATAGTATTTGTTTAGTATTAAGAGATAATTAAGGTGGGTAAATAGTTAAAAGGGCTAATGGGTGAAAATGTTGAATGGATGGATGAGATTAAAGGTCATGGGAGGATCACAAAACTATGAAGGAGTTTTAAAGGATCAGGCAAAATGAGAAAAGAATAAAAAGGATTATTTAATAAAGGACAGACTAAAGAAAATAAAAATGAGTATAGCAGTTTACTGACAGACTGTGAAAATATGGTTGACAAGAAATGTAATAAAAAGAAAAGAAAGACATATAAGAAGAATAAGGAATGGATGAGGCATCTGACTGAAAGACTAAGATTTTTCTTGAAAGGGAAGAAAGGAGAAGTCATATCCTTATTAGGCAAATTTCTGTAGAAGGAAGACAATGCAACAGTAATTGATGATTGTGAAGAGTATGAGGACCTTGGAACATTTATTGAAAATAATTTAAAATTTTCAAGCTAAATAAAGTACTGAAAAGTTGTTATGCAACCATGTGAACAATATTTAGGGTACTGTCTGTAATGGTGACATGGTAATGATACCAATATATAAAGTTATTGTTAGACCAGCAATAGAGTACTGAAGTGACTTCTGCATATACCCTAAACTTGAAACGAATAACACAGAAAATAAAGAAAAAGGTTCAAAAATTCTTTACAAGGAAAATGCAAGGCTTGAGTAACGATTATTTTCACTTTACAGCAAGAAGCAGTTGGAATAATATGTCCCCTAATATTAGACAAGAACAACATTTGGAAGGTTTCAAAAGGAATGCTGATCTATGGTTTGGTAACCTGGTATACTCTCACAGGATTACCCTGGAATAAGGCTTACAATGATCTTATTTGAGGTCCTTTACCTATGAGCTTACACTATAACATGGAAAGATTACAGACTAACAAGGACGGTAGCAAATGTAAGCAAAGAAATATTGTTGAAGTAGCTTATGAATATATGACAGAAGTATATACAAAGGGAGAGGAAAATGAAACAGGGAAATGGAGAGTTAAAATTTATTAGTAATAAACCTAAAGAAGAAAAAAAAACAGAATTTTAGAGAAGTTAATCTATAGGGTTTGGTTAATGAAAATAGTGCAAAGTTAAGGATGGTATAAGAGTATCAGTATTTTAAAAGCCTAGGAGAAAAGGAAAACTATTTTGTTATTGCGTTAAAAGAAAAGCATACATCTGGGATTCAAATTTATAGCATGCCAGAGTCAGTACTTAAATCCATTTGGAAAAAAGGGAAGAGAATTGGAACATTCTACATGGAAACCAACAGCTTTATGTAATATTGATTACAAAATTACGATAAACATCTTGCAGGTGAGGATGATTACAAGCATAAAAGAAGTACGGTTGGAATGGATGTATGGGGTGCTAGATAAGTAAGTGAAGAAAACATTTTTTATTAATTAAAGAAGCAGAAGATGTAGTAATAAAAAGTAAAGCGTAAGTTAAGTTAGCTGCATGTGACCTAACTGAAGCTTATGACAATTTAAACCATGAACAACTATGGAATATATAAATGTGTTATGAGTTTTGGCAGAAGCTGGTTGACATTTTAGAAATAATTTAATGTACAACATTGGTGAATTTGTAACCGGTAGATGAGTCAGAATATAAAAATGGATAAAGGGGTGAGATAGGAGAGTCCCTTAAGTGGAGTTATATTTTGGTTGGAAAGGCTGTGTTATGTGTTTGTAATTCTTTACTCCAAATCACTTTATACAAAATAAAGGTAAGTGCTTTCGGACACTGCCAATGAGTGAACTTCTTCAGACAAACAAAAGTTGCAAATGCTACAATATATAGAAATCTCTCTCAGTGACATCATCAGCTCATTAATCATTTAAAGGTGCATTCAACATTTTAAATAACATAACATTTAAAAAATTTCTATAACAATCTTATAAACCATGTAACATATAAGTAAACCAATTCACCCCTATATAAAATATATACTGAGTAGATATATATGCATATATATATATATATATATATATATATATATATATATATATATATATAACAATATATATATATATATATATATATATATATATATATATATATAATAAATAATATATATATACATTAAATTAATAAATATGATTAAATATAATTCAGTATCACCTTCACCTCTCGAGGGATTTCATTCTCGAATACATTTAATACAACAGGAATCATTGAGTCTTGGATAAACAAAGGCATTAAGTCTAAGTTGCCAAAAAAGTTCCTTTTCCTCCAGTAATAACTGCCATGGTCCACCACGAGATGTTCTCTTAACTTGGTCGATAATAAAGTACTGGAAGTGATGCCCAGGATTATCTAACACATGCTTAGCTAAGGCATTGTTGGAATTAGATTTTCTAATAGCATATTGATGTTCACATACTCTTTGCTTAAAGTGTCTCTCTGTTTTGCCTATATAAAATCCTGGGCATACTTGACATTTAGCAACATAGACCACCCTAGAAGACTCACAATTAAACTTTTCCTTAATCTTAAAATTAGTATTATTAAGGAAAAAGAACTTGGTAACAGTAATGAATTTCCAAAAACACATCTTCCACATTTCCACATACCTGCATTAAAGGATGGACACCATATTTTACTGTCTAAGATATTCTTTAGGTTCCTACATCTTTTAAACACTATTGCCATCCTATCAGGTATCTTAAAGTGAATCGAAGGATCCTCCATCAGGACAAACCAGAACTTCTCCATAATCTCCTTCAAATAATAAGCATCCAAAGAAAATGTGGTGATAAATTTTAAAGGAAAGGGTTCAATATCGATGCTATTAGTTTCTGAATTCATAGTATCCAATTGCTGCTCATCCAACAGCCCTACAGAATCATTACTTGAATCTAAAGTAATTGGTCTATCAAAACGGACTTAAACCAACCATTTCTTTTGTTAACTTCCACAATAATATCATCAACCAAAAAGGTGGGGTATCTTCTTTTAATGAACATATCTCTTAATAGCTCAGTTTCAGCAATAAAATCTGTATCTAAGGTAGTCATCTTAGCAGCTCTCACCATTTGTCCCTTCACCAACCCTCAGGTGAGAGCTGTCAATATGTAAAAAAGAATTTGAATATGTAGGTTTACGATAGATCTTTGCTATATATGTATTTTCAATTCTATCCTTTCTTAACATGATGTCAAGGTAAGAAATTGCCTCTGTGTTAAATTCGAAAGTAAACCTTAAAAAAAATGTAGAGGTTGACATAAAATTCACTGGAGATCAAGCTGTCTCATAGTTTCCATTCAAAATGATGAAAATATCATCCAAGAAACGGGTATACCAGATGACTTTTTCTTTATATAGGGGCAGCTCAAAGAGAATATCCTTCTCCCACCATGTCATAACACAGTTGGAAAAGCTCCCCCACAAGGTTAACCCATGGCAACCCCGGTCTTTTGGAGATAATACTCATCATTAAAAATAAGATACTTATTGAATCAATAAGGTTGACTGATTTCTTCACTAGGTGCACCTTTGTAAAGCAAAAATTCTCTTACCCATTCAACACCCAATGTTTGTGGAATCACAGAATACAAGTCTTTAACATCGATTGTTAAAAAAAGATAAGATTCATTAAAGTTAACTTAGCTCAAGGAACTCAAGAAATCCCATTATTCCTGACAAATTTGTTTTTCAGTACCCAAAAATTTTCTTAATTTAAGATCAACCACCTTTGCACACCCATATGTCATAGATTTTCTGCCATCCACAATGGGGCGAAAGGGTGGATTTAACAAGTCCTTATGGACTTTGGGTAATCCAAACATAACAGGGGTCACCGGAGAAACCATGCTCAGATAGTTACACATATCAATTTCAATTCTACCTTCAGTGAACAATTCATTAATAAGATACTGTACTTTTCTTATTGCCCCATTAAATTCATTTATAGAAACTTTTCCATACGTCTCTGTGTTCAAAATCTGTAAAAATCTATTATTGTACTCTGCTTCATCAATGAAAATCAAGCCCCCACCCTTATCAGGCTTTAGAACTCGTACACTTTGTGACCTCAACAGATTCAAACAATCATATTCAACAGGTGACACATTTGGCTTAACATACATAGGTAGTTGGCTATTCAATGCAGTTCTAAAATTAACTTCACAAAATTTTTCAAAGGTAGACAAAACATTGTGGAGAGGTGGATTAACAGTGCTCAAAACTCTAAGGTCATTATTAAAACTATTGAAATTACCAAACAATATCCTGAGGTTCAACTTACGTACAAACAATTTTAAATCAAGTATTGTTTCAGCCAAATCTGCTCTCTTCGAGGGTACAAATGACAAACCCCAAGAAAGTAGTTCAATCAATTCACTCAGTGGGTCAAATGTGGTATAATTAAAGATTTTAAAATACTGAGTTAGATTAGTAATAATTCACAGTTTCGACTGAGTCTGTACATCCAAAGCATCACAGTTACCATTGTTATTATATGTTAACATCGGCATCGATTGTTCTTCTTCCTCTGGGTATTCTGGTAGTTTGACTGGCGACCCTTCCACGAATTCTGTTGATTCACTTGTTGAACAGCCTTGAAAACCCTGTTTGTTCCTATTTTCACCATTTCTGTGTAGCTGTTCACTGTGCCTAACAGAATTGTCAGCCGCACTATCCTGGTTGTTGTCAGCGGGTATATCCTGTGAAGTAAGTTCATCTGATTGGAATGAACTACTTTTTTGTTCGCCAACCAGAGCAATCGGATTAGTAGACGATCTAATATTAGTGGCGGGTGGGAGGGGATAAGCAGACCCATTAGCATAGTCACGCCTAAGCATAGTCACGCCTATCCCTCTCCATTTTCTTATGCTTGTTATCTTTGAGTTTCACTAAAGTATTCTCAATACTAACAAAAATAAGACTGAAATTGTATTTGTAGCGTAAAAAGTCAGCATGATTTTTAATGAGTACCTCTAGAGGTAATAGCTCAACTTTAAGGCGCTCCATTTCATCATTGTAATATTTAATAAGAAGTTTCAGATAGTCACAGCTCTGTTGGTCAAACAGCTTTAGTAGCTCTTTATGTAAAGGAGAGTTACGAATTAAACCAGATGGATATTTCCATTGGCGAAGTCCCCACAGTCTAATACATTCATTCAAATAAGAGACCTCGAGCTGTATCTTAAATTTAAATAGCTTATCGAACATTCTGAGATAATCCACTAAGGAATTATTGTCAATGTTATTCTGAGGACCAGCAGAAGCACTACTGGACATGGCAATAAATGAGACAGACTCATTCAAACAATTAATGAGAGAGGGGGTGAAAATGTTATTGCCTCTTGATTCCATAGAGTTACCAACCTCATTGTTACTTCTTAGGATGACAGGCGCCACAAGCAAGTAATGACTCTGTAGGGCTGTTGGATGAGCAGCAAATGGATACTATGAATTCAGAAACTAATAGTATTGATAATGAACCCTTTCCTTTAAAATTTATCACCACATTTTCTTTGGATGCTTATTATTTGAAGGAGATTATGGAGAAGTTCTGGTTTGTCCTGAAAGAGGATCCTTCGATTCGCCTTAAGATACCTGATAGGATGGCAATAGTGTTTAAAAGAGGTAGGAACCTAAAGAATATATTAGACAATAAATTATGGTGTCCGTCCTTTAATGCAGGTATGTGGAAATGTGGAAGATGTAGTTTTTGTAAATTCATTACTGTTACCAAGTTCTTTTTTCTTAATAATACTAATTTTAAGATTAAGGAAAAGTTTAATTGTGAGTCTTCTAGGGTGGTCTATGTTGCTAAATGTCAAGTATGCCCAGGATTTTAGATAGGCAAAACAGAGAGACACTTTAAGCAAAGAGTGTATGAACATCAATATGCTATTACAAAATCTAATTCCAACAATGCCTTAGCTAAGCATGTGTTAGATAATCCTGGGCATCACTTCCAGTACTTTACTATCAACCAAGTTATGAGAACATCTCGTGGTGGACCATGGCAGTTATTACTGGAGGAAAAGGAACTTTTTTTGCAACTTAGACTTAATGCCTTTGTTTATCCAGGACTCAATGATTCCTGTTGTATTAAATGTATTCTGAGAATGAAATCTCTTGAGAGGTGATACTGAATTATATTTAATCGTATTTATTAATTTAATGTATATATATATATATATATATATATATATATATATATATATATATATATATATATATATATATATATATATATATATATATATATATATATATATATATATTTATTGGTTTTATATGGTTTTTATATATATATATATATATATGCATATATATCTACTCAGTATATATTTTATATAGGGGTGAATTGGTTTACTTATATGTTACATGGTTTATAAGATTGTTATAGAAATGTTTTAAATGTTATGTTATTTAAAATGCTGAATGTACCTTTAAATGTTTAATGAACTGATGATGTCACTGAGAGAGTTTTCTATATATTGTAGCATTTGCAACTTTTGTTTGTCTGAAGAAGTTCACTCATTGGCAGTGTCCGAAAGCACTTACCTTTATTTTGCATAAAGTGATTTGGAGTATACCCTTGCCTTTGTTGTTTTTTTCCAGTTTGTCGTGTTTTTGGTTCTGTTTGTAATGGTTAACTGAAAGATACCAGATGGAAGACCAGTGAAGGGACAACGTTTTTTGGTTACTTGATTATACAGGTGATACAATATTAACAGCAAAGTATAAGCTATGAATGGCCGAGTTATTTAAGTAGGAGTGAGACTAGGTCAAGCAGGAGTGACCATTAAAAGGAAAATAAATTAAAGGGTAAGACATGCTGTGAATACAGGAGAAGCATATTTTTCACAGAAAAAATATATATTGTTTTGGGAAGAAGCAATGTGTTGAGGAAAAATGGAATGGGATTATTAATAAAATGAGTGAGAGTGACTTTAAAAAAAATCTTTTTATTTCAAAATAGGTTTTATTTAAATAAAAGCACACTGTTACCGATGATTGGGAAACTGGCTAATATGCATATGTTGAATTCTGTAAAAGAGAAACAAATTGCAGATGCAGGTTTTTGTGAGGGGTTAAGATTAAATCAGGTAAAATGGGCAATGCTACATAAAGAAAAAAGAAAAGGAAAGGTTAAGGGTCTTACACGTGGGCATTTTCCATTTTTTGTGATGGTAAGGTAAAAACTGCAGTACTGGGAAGGTTACTATATGAGAAACAAAATGATTTTTGTAAAACTTTTAGAGGAAGGAAAGCAAGAAGGTAGCAGAAGATAAAAAGAGCATCAAGTGAGATATTTTATGTGGAAATTATATTTAGATGACTTACAACAGGAAAGGAAAACATGGTATAAAAAGATAATAATAAATTATTATCTGGAGAACAGTCATGAAGATTTAGATGAAAGAAAAAGAAATGGGATTTAGAAAAGGAAGGAAATATATAGAGAAATGCATAAATGGAATGACTTTGTTTGGAGAAAGATGATGAATAAATTACCAATGAAAGGGAATACGAAGTTTGAGAAGGTGTGTGTGTGTGTGTGTGTGTGTGTGTGTGTGTGTGTGTGTGTGTGTGTGTGTGTGTGTGTGTGTGTGTGATGATCAAGTCAGTGTGCTATTTCTTTGTGACTGTGTCTGTTAAGGGAAATCACTGTCACTGTGGAGTCTCGTATGTTGACAGTAATGTCTTCCTTTTGGGTTTTGTTCTTTTCTTCATCTTTCTGCAACAATGGAGTTGGAATATATAAGTTTAGGAATGTGGGGGGTTGCCCCTGGATTTTTTTTGTTTTTGTTTTATTTCCAGGTGTGTAATTTTTATAGTGCAATGTACTGTGTGCAGATTATTTCTTTCAGTTCATCATTCTGTGAAGTTTATTTTTTTTCAAGGTTTTATAATAGTTTAGGTTGAAATATCAATATGCAACTACACATTTTACACACACACACATTACACAGATGTATGTGTATATGTGTATGCAGACTGTCAACAGAAAGGACAAAGCAAACTCTAAACTCGTGTCAACAGAGGGCATATGTGGCCAGACATTAATGACTTTCCATCTGGAGAACTACTACTAAGATTATAAGTTTACAAATGAGCCATTGACTGGCAATGATTAAGCAAATGAAGTAGAACAGGAAATTCAGCTTTAATCTGAAAGATCTCAGGAAAAACATCAAAAATACAGAACATACTCAATGCTAGAAGTCTAAATCTCAAAATGCACTCACTCGAGGCACTCCTTAAAATGGAAAACATCGATATCTGTGCAGTGACTGAGACCTGGTTCAAGGCTCCAGAGAGCACCCCTGCACTACCAGGCTATAACTCATACCACACTTTTCGGCCATGTAACCAGGACCAGAACACCAAAGGTGGAGGTGTGTCCATATTCATTAAGGATATACACACCTCCAGGCTAGTTGCTCAGCATAATGCAGCCAAGGTTATCCTAGTGCAACTAACTCTGGGCAAAACTGCAATCCAAATTGTAGCTTGCTACAGATCACCCACCATGCCCCAGGATTCCCACTCCTCTTTTCTTGATGTACTGGAAAATATTAGGGTTCAACCAAACACCCTAATAATGGGCGATTTCAACCATCCCACCATTAACTGGGAAAACTACTCATATACGAACTCCTTCGCTCAACGCTTTCTGGAATTTATAAACTTCACTGCCCTGGATCAACTTATCCACACCTACACCAGGGGCAACAATATCCTAGACCTAGTCATTACCAACATGAGTGACCGGTGTTCCACACCTGAAGTCAACGCATCATTGGTCCGATCTGATCATAAGCTAATTACCCTATCCACATCCTGCCCCCACCCCCCATTAAGGAAACCATGGTAAAAAATTTCTCCTAAGCCAACTTCATGCTTCTTAAGACAGAAGTGGCAACACTCAGATCTGCGCTGAGATACAGCACAATGGCACTAAATATACATACCCAACTGATATTGCCAACATCCTGGTAGATAGGTTCAGTGCTAACTTTACCCCCCCCTCTCACCCCTAAAGAGCCCATCTCTATACCAGAAGAATGCAAAGTTCCTGTAATCATGGTTGCACAGGTAAAAACCACACTCTCCAAAGCCAAGAATGCAGCATCCATGGGACCAGACAACATCCCAGGCTGCGTTCTACATGAACTACAGAAAGAACTGGCACCCCACCTAAGTACCATGTTCAGTCATAGCCTCACCTCAGGCTTTGTGCCTGCTGAATGGCGCGCAGCAACAGTTATCCCACTCCACAAGGGGGAAGCCACCACGGACTCTGGGAACTACTGCCCCATTAGCCTGGCAAGTCTGGTCTGCAAGGCCATGGAACGTATCATCATGGAACTTATAAACAAAGACATTGGTACTCTCCAAACTCTGGACCCCACCCAGTTCGGGTTTGTAAAAGGCAGATCATGTCTCCTAAACCTGATAGACTTCTTTGAAGCAGTCACCAAAGCCGTAGACAAGGGAAAGGTGGTTCACACAGCCTATCTAGATCTTGCAAGGCTTTCGACACCATCCCCCACTCTGGAATTATAGATAAACTCATTAAACTAGGTATAAATCCCTATGTCACAAGATGGGTTGCCAACTGGCTCAATGACAGAACCCACACTGTGAAAGTAGCCGACTCCAAATCCGACTTCAGACCAGTGATAAGTGGAGTACCACAGGGTTCAGTCCTGGGTCCGCTCCTGTTTGGTATCTACTTCTCTGAAGTACAGGCTAACATAAAAGGTCTTTGGCTAACGAAGTTCGCAGATGACTGCAAACTAGGAGCCATAATCGAAACTCCTAACGATGTGGACATCCCACAAAAGGGCCTTACTGAGACAGATGCTTGGTGTCAAAGCCATGACCTCAAGCTCAATGCCAAAAAGTGCATTGTCATCCCCTTTGGTAAAAACTCTGTACCCATGAACTACAACATAGGCGGTAGCATACTTAAAACCGAACGTGTGATAAGAGACCTTGGGACACAGGTGGACAGTAGTCTCTCCTTTGATAATCACATTTCCACAGTAGTCAGAAAATCCTTCTACATGGCACACCTCATCACAAATAGTTTCTCATTCAGAAAAAAAAGAGGCCATTGTTCCCCTCTACTCATCACTCATTAGACCCATTATAGAGTACAACACCCCTTTTGGTATGTACCTCACAAGACATCTACAACAACTGGAAAGGCCACAGAAATACCTCACAAAGAGGATTACTGGCCTCAAACAGATGCCCTACCCAGACTGTCTCAAAAAACTCCAGCTTTACTCCGCAGCGTATCGCCTACTCAGAGGTGATCTCTGCCTAACATACAAAGCTATGTCAAACCCAGAGCTGTTGGACATGCTCCACTTAAAGAAATCCCAATCCCTCTGAGCTTCACACTCTAGGGACCTAAACCTTCTCACTACAATAAATAGAACATGCTGGAGGGATAGATTCCTGTCCCAGAGACTTCCTATACTTTGGAATAAACTACCTATCTATATCAAACAAAGCTCCTCATTAGCACTCTTCAAGAAAAATCTTGATGATTGGATGGGAAATAGGAAATTCACCCCAGGGATCACCTCTGTGACTCTGCTCGACAGGGGCACAGGAAAATAATTTTCTTGGGTGGCAAAAGCCAGGGTACCTTTTTGGCTGGGCTTGTATAGGCCCCAGGGCCGATAGCCTAGCACCTACCTATGAACCTATAACCAATAATTCCAAAAAGGAAACCAAGAAAACTGTTATAATAAATAGTAGTGGCACTGAAAATATTATTACAGACTCCTATGTACAATGGTTTATGTCCCTTATAAACCAGTAGGGTTTTGCAAATGGAACACAGCATGCAAAATCAAAGAAATACAACTTAAGGGAAAATTTAACTAGCCAATCACTTAACAAACTACTCAGCAACTAATAAATATGGCCAAATATTAATCAACTGTGTTAATCAAAACAACTTAGAAAAATGCAAAAAAAGTGTAATGAGGGATGGCAATATCTTAGATATCATATTGACAAGTCTATTATTTTTTTTATGCTTCCCACCTATAAGACACATCCTCTGTAATTGATACATATTATAATATGACCATCTTTTACCTAACAGTAAACTTAAACTTAAGTCAAATAAATCACTCCTCTTAGGGTCTGAGAGGATATGTTAGATTGGCTTGTGGGTGTAATGGGTATATATTAGATATTCGAACACTTAAAAGTTCGAATCACTAGAGAATGAACTTTAGTAATCGAACGCTTAAATGTTTAAATATACATAAAAATTTAAAATAAAAAAAAAAAAACACTAAAGGGTGTAAAGCAGGGGGGCAAGTCCCCTGCACACCCCACGTGGGGGAGCTGCACCCACCAACACCCCCCGTACTTAAATATACCAACTCCAAGATAGCGCTACAGTGTAGGAAATGGGAAATTTTCAGATTCCGCAATGTAGCACACTGAAGTGAAATCTCGGAGTTGGTATATTTAAGTAGCGGGGGGTGTGGGAGGTGCAAGGGGGCTTGCCCCCTGCTTAAACCCTTTACTTTTTCTTTTTTTTTAAATATTCTTTTATAGATATTCAAACTTTTAAGTGTTCAATCACTAAAGTTCGTTCTTTAGTGATTCGAACTGTTAAGCGTTTGAATATCTAATATAGACCCTGTGTAATTGTCCCCCCTACATGAACTGTTTACATTGATGTTTGTAACCACTGTAATGCATTTTACAAATATCTTTAAGCAGACATACATATTATCATAATTATAGGTTCATAGGTTCATACTAGGCTATCTGCCCTAGGGCATTTATAAGCCTAGCCAGAGTGTGTGTGGCTTTCACCACCCCTTAGGATGAGAATACTATACCCATTAGTTTGCTGTGTCTCTGTCCAGCAGTGATACAGAGATATTCCGGGGGTAAACCCTACGATCTCCCATCCACTCGTCAAGATTTCTCTTGAACAGAGTCAGTGAGGGGCTCTGCCTCACATGGACTGGGATTCTGTTCCATAGTGTAGGGAGTCTCTGGGTGATGAATCTGTCCCTCCAGCACATCCTATTTATATCCGTGTTGAGGTTTAAGTCTCTTCTCGTGGCTCTGGTGGATTTGGATTTTTTGAGGTGGAGCATGTCCATTAATTCGGGTTGGACATGGCCTTGTATGTCAGGCACAGATCACCTCTGAGCAGACGTATGCGACTGAATAGAGCTGGAGTTTCTTCAGTCGGGCATCAGATGACATATGTTTGAGCCCCTTTATCCTTTTGGTGAGGAACTTTCTCTTTCAACTTGCAGGTGTGTGGCAGGTGCATTCATGGTACATTCCGAATTAACTCAAATCAGTGGTCTGTGAGAGTGAAGAGTACAGGGGTACATGACCCTCTCCTGATCTGGATGTGAATCCCTTCATGATCAGGTGGGCAATGTAGAAGGTCTTCCTAACCACTTGTTACTGTCAACTTGGGTCCCGTGTTTAATGATTTATGACATCAAAAGAGGCAATTTGAAAAATGCTTTGTTTAAACACACAATTGGGTGTGTTAATTGTAAAAAGTTTTTGTTTGTGGTTTTGAAGTAGTTAGTCCAGAATCCTAAGGGGGTATCCATGGGAAACTTTGATTGAATAAAGAGCTACTAAGGCAGTTGAAGCTAAATACAGTAAATCTACCTGGTTTAAATGAAAATGTTTCTAATGCTACTGTACACTTCAGTTCCTTGCTAAGTTGTGAAGTTTTAATATTTATGTTTAGATTGCATACTAACTCTATTGGCTTATTAATTTACCATATTTTATTGCTTTATATAGTATTCATAAATAGGATTTACAATTTTTGATGGATTTTTATAACAAAGTTTTTAAAGTAAACTTCTTAAAAATAAGCTTATAAATAATAACATGATTAACAGGTATTAATATATATATATATATATATATATATATATATATATATATATATATATATATATATATATACATATGCTTTTAAGAATTATCTTTAATTTATTTGTGATATATTTTAAAAGTAATTGTGTGCTTTACTGGAAGGTTCATAGGAGGTCACTAAGCTATTGGCTCTGAGGCACTTATAAGCTTAACCAAGAGTTTAGCCCATGTTTAGACAGTCAGCATCCAAAAGCCCCTGTCCAGCAGGGACACAGGTGGAATCCCAGGGGTGTACTTTCTATTTCCCATCCAGTTATCCAGGTTGTGCTTAAAAAGGAATGAGGTACTTTGCTTGACATGGAAAGGGAGTCTATTCCACAGAAGGGGGAGTCTCTGGGACACAAATCTGTCCCACCACCAAGTTCTATTGATATCACAGACAGGTTACTCGAGTGGAGCTTGACTTGCAGATATGCAGCAGTCCCATCAAGGTGGGATCTGAGATCGCTTTGTATGCCAGACACAGGTCACCTCTGAGGAGTTTTTATGAAATAGGGCTTTCTGTGTAGGGTAGATGTTTGAAGCCTTGGATTCTGCTGCATGTGTTTTGCGAGGTACATGCCGAAGGGGGCACTGTGCTCAATAATTGGCACTATAAGGGAAAAATGCAGGGATGTTATGACCTCTTTGTCCCTGGATGAGATAACCTTACTTATGCGATGGGCCATGTAGAAAGCTTTCCGTACAATGGAAACAACATGGTGGTCAAAAGTCATGTTGCTATCAAACTGGGTGCCCAAATCCCTCACTACTGATTATGTACTTAAGACATTATTATTAATGTGATAATATGTGGGGATCTCCTCAAAGGGGATGATAATGCATTTTTTGGCATTCAGCTTGAGGCCATGTTTTTGGCACCAGTCATTTGTTTGGGTGAGACCCTCTTGGAGGACATCCACATCACTTGGGGAATTGATGACCACACCCAGCTTGCAGTCATCTGCAAACTTGGTCAGCCACAGCCCACTGGTTGTGGCCTGCACCTCAGAGAAGTACATCCTGAATAACAGAGGCCCCAAGACCAATCCCTGGGGTATGCTGCTCATTGCAGGTCTACTGCTTGAGGTGGCTTCCCCTATTTTGACTAGGTGGGTTCTATCAGTCAGCCAGTTTGCTACCCATCTGGTAACATATGGAATGATGCCTAGTTGAGAGAATTTATCTATTATGCCTGAGTGGAATAGTGTTGAAGGCTTTGGCCAGGTCAAGGTAGGCAGTGTGCACCGACTTCCTCTCATCCATGGCTTTGGTGACTGTCTCAAAGAAGTCAGCCAGATTTAACGGACATGACCTCCCCTTGACAAAGCCAAACTGTGTGGAGTCAAGTGTTTGAAGGTTGCCAATGTCCCTGTTAATGAGGTCCCTAATAATCCGTTCCATGGCCATGCAGATCAGGCTAGTTAGGCTGATGGGTCATTAATTTCCTGGATCAGTGGACGGTCCACCTTTGTGAAAAAAGGGATGATAGTGCCTGTTCTCCACTTGGCTGGGACAAAGCCGGTACTCAGGCTTTGGCTGAATAGGGTGCCTAATGCTGCTGCAAATTCATGCCTGAGTTCATGTCTGATTAAGCCTGGCATATTTTTGGGTTCCCACGGAGGCTGCATTTTTTGCCTTTGAGAGGGCAGTGATGGCCTGTTCCCCAGAGATAAGGGGTGGGGGCAGGTACTGGGGATGTCCTGATTTACTGATGGGGGGGCAGAGGGGAGAAGTTTTCGCTGAATCTGTCAGCCAGTAGATTGGCTATATCTACAGCATTTGTTTATGTGGTGTCCTTGACCACCAGTTTTGAACAGATCTGGATGCTTCCTTTGAGACTGTGGGCATATGTGAAGAAGGCCTTATGATTGTCTCTAGCAGATGTGGTCAATTTGGACTCAAAGTTAGCTTTAGAGTATTTTACTAGGGCTCTTATTTGCTTGTTCAGGCTACGCAAAGATTGCTTCCAATTGGGCACCTGCTCCTTCTTGGTCCTGGACAGCAATTGTTTCCTTTTGTTATATAGTTTATTTATTGCAGATGTCCACCAGACAGGTTTACTTTTCCTTGCGGAGGATGATTTTGTCCTGTTAGGTATTCCTGATTCCATGCATCTATATTAATGCTCATATAATACTTTGGTGTAGATTTGGACATTGGTGCCAGTTCCTACAGAGGGGGAGGGGGTATGAAGCTGTTTATACCATCCCTCAGGAGGTTGTAATCAGATATGGAGAAGTTTTTTTGTTTGAACCTAGCTAGAGGTGGGTTGGGGAGATGGTGACTTCAAAAGTGACCACTTTATGGTTGTATCTTACCAGGGAGGATGATACTGTAGGGTGCTGCAGTGGTTACTCATGTTGGTTAATACCAAGTCCAAGATATTATCACCTCTTGTGTGGGTATCAACTAGCTGTTCCTAGGCATTTGCACTGATAAAATCAAGGAATCTCTGAGCATGTGTGTTCTGGCATGAGTAGTTTTGCCAATCTATGGTTGTGTAATTAAAGTCACCCAGGATTAGGGTAAATGGCTGAATCTTGATAAATCTGAAGAGGTCCAGATAGGTGGAGTGTGCATCTTGAGTCAAATTTGGTGGCCTGTAGCTAGCTATAATTTGAATAGGGGTCTTGTCAATGGTTAACTTTACCTGGAGTGTCTCCTGTGCATTATACTGTTTAACCAGCCTGGAGGTGTGTGTGTGTCTTTAATATATACTGAAAATCCACCTCCTCTGGCTTCACTGCCCATAGTTTGGGGTCTGAATGTTTGATAGGATGAGTAATCTGGTAAGGCTGGGGTGCTTTCCACAGCTTTGAACCAGGTTTCTGTGACTGCACAAATGTCAGCATCTACCAGGGTTAACAATGCTTGCAATGAGTGCAGTTTCATGTTTAGACTCCTAGCGTTTAGCAGCATGACCTTTAATTTGTCTTTTGTTAAAATTTTTATGTTGGTAGTATCAACCTCATGATTTTTCCAAAACAAGGCGCTATGGGGAGGCAAGGGCCTTTGCCTGAAACCTAAAGCCCAAGTGAGACAGATGCAGGCCATCTCTAGCAAAGCATTGTGGTCTGTCGATCATATCTTCCCAGGCTGTCAGGTACTGGATCCCCTTAGAATGACACCAGAAACTAAGCCAGTTGTTAAAGTCAATCATTTTCTGTTTATACAGAGGCATCATTCTGGGTGACAGAAGAATGCTGCTTAAGACTAGGGACATACCTGCCTAGGACACATAATCAGCGACCTCAATCGTGTCTTTCTTCATATAGTCCAGGGAGGTAATGTTTCAAGTGGTTCACACCAACATGGACTATGACAGAGTCATAACAGTGCCTGTTGTTGAGAGACTTGAGTGCATGTGTGATATGGTGGATTCTGGCACCTGACAAACAACTAACTGTGACTTTCTCCTTATCCAGCCTTGTGAGAGGCACATCTGTGTGTCCCACAATGGAGTATCCTATGAGTAATATGCTGGGTTTATGGTTAGGCCTTAGTGGTTGCGAGACACTGTTGTGCGGACTATGCATTGTATATGGTGTGGAGGGCTGTGGAGTTCACATGTGTTTTTGCCTCAGAGGTCTCCTTTGTTCGGGTTTGTTCTTGTTGAGAACATCTACATATGTGGGTGTGTGTTGTGTAGCTGTGGGTGGTGTTTGAGGTATAGTGATTGTGTTGACAATCTTTTCAGTGGCAGATATACTGGCTTGTGAGGGAGAGAGCATAGACTTTAGTTTTTTTATGTAATTGCATCTCTCACAAATTGTGTTCCTAAGTGGAAGTAGTAGATGGTTGTCCATGTACATGAGGCAGTTGTTACACTGTCTCAGTATGCACATATCAACCAGGCTGGGAGGAGAAACCACAGGAAATTGTCCATCCATATTTGTCAGAATCTGAGGGAGAGGGGCAAGGAGAGCTAAGAGGTAAGCCTACAGCCCAAGTGCTCAAACCAAAACTAAGAGGCTTAGAATAAGATTTAAAATGTAAACAGGCTAAAAACAAGCAGTAATAAATGCAGCAGAGAAGATGCAATTGAACACTTTACAGAACAAGTAGCAGAAAAACCAAGATGATGTAACAGAGTAGGAGGAGGAAACACAAATACTGTAAAAGCAGCTGAATAAAGTTTTTTTTTTTTTTTTCTAGTAAAGTGGAAAGACAGAAAGGAGGAACAGAAGATAATTCACGGTTAAGAAACTAAGGGGGTTGGCCTTCTCAAATGTTCTCTTTGTATTAGGTAGAATGAGGTAATGACCCTGGACTGGGGAAGAGTGTCCCAGATCAAATTTACAGTAGGGGCGAGCAACTGCAGAGCCATCAAGTATAAGAACAAGACAACAACTGGGATGGAGGGTGGGAAACTATGCTACAGCTACTAGTTACACTATTTTAGGCAGAAAACACTATAGAAATGTTTACCACAGCAGAAAAACAGCAGTGAGACACTAAATGAACATTTTAAACAGATAAAGGAGCAAGGAGACTCTAGAGAATGCATTTAACAGCAAACAAATCAGTTATATGATACATTCCTTGGCAGGAAATCAGAACAAACAGATGCTTAACAAACTGAGAAAATTTCCAGTTAATACCTTTCACACAGAGTGTGACAGTAACAGAAGTGATTTAGCAGGCCCTGCAAGGCAGACACTTTCAGTACAACAGTGCAGATTAGTTTATAGCAATAAAATACAGTAAAAGGTAGGTGGCAGACAATAAAAAATGCTATAAATGGTTAGAATAAGCAATAACAAGTAAAAATAAGCAAAAAAAAAAAACAGGATACTTATTGTTATATATCACAGATCAGAGTCGTGGTCAGTGCCCTCTTCCGTTCAGCTCAGTGTGCCTTACAAACACAAGGAATAAAGGTTCTAATGAAGTCAAAGATTACTGATGGTGGACAAAAGCACATAAACTTTAATAAAGTTTGTTTAGATAATATACTATTTTTGAATTTTTTTCTGGATCAACAGAGGCAAGTGCTGTTGTACATAATGTCAAAGAGTTCCTGACCTCATTAGTTTGTGTGATCAAGAACATGTATCAGTAAAACATAAATATGAACTGCAACAAAAGCCCAACCAAGGAAGAGTACTCACTGTGTAATACCTTAAACCTCCTGTAATGGAGGTCCATGGGATATATGAAAGTGACCCCTTAAGGACATACAATGTTTCAGTTACATGGCTTTTGAATCCTCACAAAATTTTACTTTTTACCTTTTTAAATCTTTATGAATATATTCAGGCCAATAAAACCAAACCCCACTAGCTGTGGACATCAACTTTCAACCTTTTTATTGACCTTATCAGCATAGCATATGGGGATTATTTGGCTACACTTTAGAAACACAAAGCTTCAAATTAAGCCTGTTGTCTATAAACATTAAGGTGCACAGAGGGATAAATCTCTGACTGTGAGCAGGTGACTTGAGCTCAAATGACAGTGATTGATAGAGCTAACTGGGAACCCATTTTTGGTTGAAGCTGATGCAGAATGTACAACTTCCCTTTGAGGAGGGTTAGGATGTCAAAGCTGTGGCTTGGTGGAGGATATTATACTCACCAAGCCATCAACGGGTAGCAGCGTTCATAGTGGCATGTGGGAGTGTACATGTACATGTTGAGGGTACTGTGAGCACCACAGGGATATGGTTCACTCATCTCCCCAGTCTGGGATTAGGACAATCATTAAAGTTTTCATAGCTAGGATATCGGTGAACAAGCACCTCTCATGGTTGCCTGAATGATGCCCTCCCCCCCACAAAAAAAAAAAAAAGAACTTGCCTGTGTGACTATGGAGAACTTCCTACCATGGAAGAATGAACAGGCTCAAATTTGACTGGGGGATGCTTGATGGTCAGCATGCATTGGGGATGAAAATACTCAAGAAAAAAATAACTCAGTTTCCATGGAGGTTTCCTATACATAATCAAGGAATAACTAAAGAAAGTCCTATCATTTATCTTAACTAAAATGACAGTATATGGACCTGTCTCTAACCTCTGCCAAAAGGATGTATTTGTACCAATTCAGAAAGAAGGAGTCACATGAGGCTTAAAATAATTCTAAACCCAGCAGCCTGACGAGCATTCTGTGTGAAATCTTAGAGACAGTCACAGTGGATCTCATGTAAAATAAGAGGGGATACCTACTTGTTTTAGAACTGGAAGACTATGGGTTTGTTAAGGAAAGATACTGCCCTTTTTATAATGTGGAATTTCTTTGCAGTGGTAACAACACTTGAAGCATGATTGACAAAGTGTGCTGCTTACCTTGACATTGCTAAAGCATTCAATGCAGCACACCACTTCAAAATGAGGATGTAAAGAGAGATCACTGAAAATGATAATTTCCTCATTTTTACCATCATATTGCAATGGTAATCAGAAAGTCCTTCTACCTTGTGTAACTCATTGCAAAATGTACCTCGTCAAGATCAAAAGAAGTCCAAATGTACCTCGTCAAGATCAAAAGAAGTCCTTATCCCCCTGTATTCCTCATTTGTTAGGCCTACTAAAGGATACAATGTCCCCATTGGGGTGTATCTCATTAGACACATAAAGCAAGTGAAAATAGTACAGAGGTTCCTAACTGCAAAAGATCAAGGGCTTACAAAACAGAGCTACCAGGAGAAACTGGATGGTCTCTCCTTGTCAATGTCCTTAACTCTTTTAGGGGGTGACATGTGCCTCACTTATTGGGTCATAAGGGATCCAGTAGTAAAAAAAACTGTTATACTTCACAAGCCAACAGTCCTACAAATACTAGTGCCACAGACATAAATCTACTTACACAAATAAACAAAAACAAGTGGACAGACAGACTTGTCATGGAGTACCTATCCCCTCTGTGGAACTTCTTCTCCAAATTAAGCAAAGCAACTTACTATCTTCCTTCAAAAGGGAGCTCAATAATTGGAAGGGCATTCATTACTGTACCCCCTTGTATAACTACCTTGTCTCTCCCTTAAAAGGAAGGTAAGGCCTAGGATGGGTTATGGAAAGGTGTTTAAGGCCTCCTGGACCAGTTGCCTTGTAATTTCACTTTTTCTATGACTCTATTTTATGGCCACAATTTGAACAACCATCCAAGACAATTTCACTTGTACATTGTAGAAACCATCTTACTATTCCATTGTATGGGTAACTATAGTTTCTGTAGACTTATCTCTGAGGATCTCTTCTCCCAGGGATTCCAGTAAAAAGGGGACAAAAGCTTGGTCAGGCCTTCTCAGATAACAAACTGAAAAGAAATAAACAAACAAGTCTATCAGTTAGAGCAAAGAATTAAGGCTAAGAACTGTTAACAAGCTGCGTCCTCTGGTACAGGGCTTTGATTTAAAACAAGTCACTTACCTAAACAATGTTTTCAGACAAGGGAAATTGGGCTGGGCTCCTCAATGGTCTCCAGGACTACATGCCTCAAAGAAGACAAGTGCACTACTTAACACTGCAATGACTCCATCTGCTATTGAAAGTACACCATATTACATATCCTTTGATTAGACCACTTGTAACAGCTCGAAAAGGGGATAATGGCTGCAACCTAAAAAAAAATCATACTATTGGAAAAGCTGAGGAAATGCTTTAGAAACTGTCATCACCGTCTGTTTCTTACCCTACTTGGAGGTAAATTCTGCTTGATGTGCAAGATAACATCTGATCTGCTTTTAGGTGAGGTTGTCAA